>NC_092807.1:40258465-40503877 GCF_040954645.1 Diabrotica undecimpunctata | reverse complement strand
GAAAATACAAAAAACAACTTTGAAAATAACGTCTAACAGAATACTGTTAGTGAATTTTTAGTACTGCCAACTGTATTACCAACTTGAAATTAAGCGGGAAATTAAAAATGTAAATTATAACATAAGCAATCGAAAGAAAATAGTATTTACTAAATAGGTTTAGAAAAAACAACTCAAAACAAAACAAAACTGAATTAGTAATTGCAGTTTGATCACAAATATTCAATTAATAATGAAATTTCAAAAAAAGGAAAGAAACAAAGAAAACTCTGAGATGCAAAATAGCTCAGTCAAAAGTCAATATAAAATTGTAAATTTTGCTAAGATTCTGGATCTCAGATCTCTTATTAAGATTGTTATTATCACTCTTGCTGATATGTACCATCTCTAACAAAGTTCTCTTGAATTTATTTTTCTCTCTGGCTAATATTTTTACATTGTTGAAATCTATCTTATGGTCTAGATCGATAGTATGCTCTGCCAAAGCACAAGTAGGTTTGTTTAATCTACAATCACTCTTATGAGAAATAATACGGCTAGACAGATTCCTTCCAGTTTCACCAATGTACGTGGATGGACATTTAGTACAATGAATGCAATAAACAACATCTGTAGTCTCTAGAGTGGTTAGGGGTTGTTTTATTTTGCTATACAGCTGACGTATGGTTTTGATGTTCTTGTTAGCTATTTTGATATTCTTAAAGTCTAAAAAAATCTAAGTGAGTTCAACGGTTAGTTTCGGAATATATGGAAGGGCATAAAAATACACACTTGTTGGAGCAGAAATATTTTGTGCTGAGGGCACTGATTGTGACATAGTAAGTATGTTGTTTCTATTAACAAAGGGGACAATAAAAATTAATTTATTTATCAGTCTTAGAGGATATGAATTTTCAACAAAAATATTGCGTAAGAGGTTGAGATCATGTTGGAGATAATCCGGATGAGACAACCTTTTGACACGTTCTTTCATCGCTAGGAATAAATTAGTTTTCATCCTCGGGGGATGGTAGGAGTGGTAGCTTATGAATCTATTGCTACATATGGGTTTTCTATACCATTGTGTTTTCACAAAATTATCCTCACATCTATGCAAACTCATGTCAAGGAAAGGCAAAGATCCCTCCCGCTCCTCCTCGCATGTGAATTGCAAGTGTGGGTTTTGTTGGTTGAACACATTTAACGTAGAATGTATGGAGTCTGCAGGTAGTGCCAAGATTAAGTCATCCACATATCTCTTTATGAACGGTATTTCAAAATTGATTTGTTGCAAACTATCTTCAATCAAATCATCTAAGACATAATTGCACAGTATTGGTGAAATACTGGAACCCATTGGAGTACCAAAGACTTGTTTGTAGTAACAGTCATTAAAAATAAAAACATTAGAGTCAAAAACAAAAGAAATGAGTTTTTTGATATTAGCTAAGTTAAGGGTTGTGTGTATTGATATGTCATCCCAGTGTTTCTCAACGCTAACCAATATTGTGTGTAATGGTAAATTAGTGTACAGAGACACTACATCAAAACTAACGAGCTTATAGTTCGTAGGTAATTTAAAGTTATTAATAAAAGAACTGAAACTGAAAGAGTCCTGAATGCAAAACTCGCTGTTATTACTGTACGTTTCTGTGAGAATATTAGTTAAAAAACTTGCTATGGGGCCATTAGGTGTACCTATTGAGGACACTATTGGTCTCATAGACAGAGTAGGTTTATGAATTTTTGGGAGAGCATAAAATCTAGGAGCAATTGCATTGTAAATTTTCAAACTTTTACCAACTGATTGATCTATTTGATTCTCCTTTACCAAATCAGAAACTAGTTTATTAGCCTTTTGTTGCAATCCGTGCAAAATCCCGTGTGTACTTTGCAACAAAAGGCTAATAAACTAGTTTCTGATTTGGTAAAGGAGAATCAAATAGATCAATCAGTTGGTAAAAGTTTGAAAATTTACAATGCAATTGCTCCTAGATTTTATGCTCTCCCAAAAATTCATAAATCTACTCTGTCTATGAGACCAATAGTGTCCTCAATAGGTACACCTAATGGCCCCATAGCAAGTTTTTTAACTAATATTCTCACAGAAACGTACAGTAATAACAGCGAGTTTTGCATTCAGGACTCTTTCAGTTTCAGTTCTTTTATTAATAACTTTAAATTACCTACGAACTATAAGCTCGTTAGTTTTGATGTAGTGTCTCTGTTCACTAATTTACCATTACACACAATATTGGTTAGCGTTGAGAAACACTGGGATGACATATCAATACACACAACCCTTAACTTAGCTAATATCAAAAAACTCATTTCTTTTGTTTTTGACTCTAATGTTTTTATTTTTAATGACTGTTACTACAAACAAGTCTTTGGTACTCCAATGGGTTCCAGTATTTCACCAATACTGTGCAATTATGTCTTAGATGATTTGATTGAAGATAGTTTGCAACAAATCAATTTTGAAATACCGTTCATAAAGAGATATGTGGATGACTTAATCTTGGCACTACCTGCAGACTCCATACATTCTACGTTAAATGTGTTCAACCAACAAAACCCACACTTGCAATTCACATGCGAGGAGGAGCGGGAGGGATCTTTGCCTTTCCTTGACATGAGTTTGCATAGATGTGAGGATAATTTTGTGAAAACACAATGGTATAGAAAACCCATATGTAGCAATAGATTCATAAGCTACCACTCCTACCATCCCCCGAGGATGAAAACTAATTTATTCCTAGCGATGAAAGAACGTGTCAAAAGGTTGTCTCATCCGGATTATCTCCAACATGATCTCAACCTCTTACGCAATATTTTTGTTGAAAATTCATATCCTCTAAGACTGATAAATAAATTAATTTTTATTGTCCCCTTTGTTAATAGAAACAACATACTTACTATGTCACAATCAGTGCCCTCAGCACAAAATATTTCTGCTCCAACAAGTGTGTATTTTTATGCCCTTCCATATATTCCGAAACTAACCGTTGAACTCACTTAGATTTTTTTAGACTTTAAGAATATCAAAATAGCTAACAAGAACATCAAAACCATACGTCAGCTGTATAGCAAAATAAAACAACCCCTAACCACTCTAGAGACTACAGATGTTGTTTATTGCATTCATTGTACTAAATGTCCATCCACGTACATTGGTGAAACTGGAAGGAATCTGTCTAGCCGTATTATTTCTCATAAGAGTGATTGTAGATTAAACAAACCTACTTGTGCTTTGGCAGAGCATACTATCGATCTAGACCATAAGATAGATTTCAACAATGTAAAAATATTAGCCAGAGAGAAAAATAAATTCAAGAGAACTTTGTTAGAGATGGTACATATCAGCAAGAGTGATAATAACAATCTTAATAAGAGATCTGAGATCCAGAATCTTAGCAAAATTTACAATTTTATATTGACTTTTGACTGAGCTATTTTGCATCTCAGAGTTTTCTTTGTTTCTTTCCTTTTTTTGAAAATTCATTATTAATTGAATATTTGCGATCAAACTGCAATTACTAATTCAGTTTTGTTTTGTTTTGAGTTGTTTTTTCTAAACTTATTTACTAAATACTATTTTCTTTCGATTGCTTATGTTATAATTTACATTTTTAATTTCCCGCTTAATTTCAAGTTGGTAATACAGTTGGCAGTACTAAAAATTCACTAACAGTATTCTGTTAGACGTTATTTTCAAAGTTGTTTTTTGTATTTTCTCCAAACTATTTAAACAATAATTATCCACTCACTTTCTCTTTCTGCTCGTGAAATGTGACTGAAATCAAGCCTACAACGACGACTGTTTTAACATGTCGTCCTTCATTTTGTTTTTAACTTTTAACGTTTTTAGTAATTTTTAAAGTGTTTTTTAACAGTAACATGTTTAAGTTTAGTTGCACCTCAGTTTTATCATGTTATTTAACGTTGTTGTTTATGCCACGAATCTTACATTCGGGTAAGTTTTTTATAGTTTTTTACAGCCTTTTTGGCACCATTCAGTTTGTTACAACATAGTAATTTTCTTTGTAGACCTTGATAAAGGTGGCAAAAAACCACCGAAAGCTTGGATTCAGAATAAATAGTACGCCTTAGCAAAGCTCTATTTTTTATTGACTACCACACCCAAAAGAAAAAAGTATTTACATATATATATATATATATATATATATATATATATATATATATATATGTATATATATATATATATATATATATATATATATATATATATATATACGGTAGAAGATTTTGAAAAAAATTTAAATGTAAAGTATGTAGGTTGATAAAGGATACATTTTAAAATTATTCTGAAATATACAGGGTGTCACAATAAAGCGGGCCGTTTCAAAGTTATATTTTTTCTTATGGAACACCCTGTATTTTATTGGATTTTCTAATTGTCTGCAAAAAATAAGGTATAGTTTCATAAGATCTCCCTATACCTATGTACAGAGTATTCTGAGCTGTGTCGAATTCTCTTAAAATCTAAAACTTTAAACGAGGACTCATTCTTAATTTATTTAAGCAGTTCTAATAAAATTACTCATACATTTAACTAGCTATATATTGGTCGAATGTATTTCATGATTAATTATTAAACATTTATTTACAGGGTGTTCAAAATTTGTAGTTTTATTATTGGATTATTCAATGTGTAATATAAGGCTTATTTTAAATGGAACATTAATGTATTAATAAATTTAAAAAAAATTTCTCTTTCGAATGATATACGGATGTCCTATAACTAGGACTGATAGTTTTGCCGTAATTTAAAATTTTGTTAAACGGAAATCGCTTTCAAATATTGATAAATTTTAAACCTTTAAACTTTTAAACCCATCATATTGACATATTGTTATAAACGAAACCAGTGTAGTTGTAAATACATTTTTTATAAATAAATTAAAATTTTTATGTCTTTGGATTTGTATTCGTTGGAAATAGGATAATTAGTATTAAAATATGATGAAAAGAAAATAAAAAAAAAAATTGTTGAAAATCTGATGTTTTTTAGATTTTCTACGATTCATCAAGCGAAAGGCAACCGCGCAGAGGTTACAGTTTTCAAAAATGACGTAGATATTAACGTTATGTTTAATTTTTTGTATTATTTTACGTATTAAAATAAGTTTAATATTTAAATAAAAATAAAACTGTAAAATATATTTATTTGTTTGAAGTCATAATAATAGATGTACCCATTACTTCTTACTTGCTTACGAGCACACACTCTTTTTTTTGAAAACAATTAAATATATAACGCAACAGAAAGAATTTTAATAAAACAAATAATACAAAATAATACAAAATGAATAATAAACCTAAATAATCAAAATAATCCAAAGCTTACTATGAGTAAAAGATGTTCAGGTATGTAACAGATGTTTAAATTGCTTGACATCTTCTGCAATACAACAAGCGATTCTATCTTCGAATGATTTATTTACATTATTCAACATAGCAGGAGATACTGAAGCAAACGCGTTTGTAATTCTTAATTTCATGTCATCTTTAGTAGTAGGAGGTGTAGCATATACAATATTTTTAATATAACCCTATTTAAAATAATCCATTTTAGTTAGTCCTGGTGACCTGGTGGGCCAATTATATAAACCACCTCTACCTATCAATCTGCTTGTAAATTTTCTGTTAAGGTAGTTCCTAACATCACATGAGAAATGAACAGGGGCTGCGTCCAACTGGAGCCACATTTTTGTTCGTAGGCTAAGTGGAAGGTTCTCAGGCAGTGTCCAAAAATCTTGTTTTAAAAAATTTAAGAAATTTGTCCCATTGAGATGTCCGTCAAAAAAATACGGACCGATAACGTACTTACCCATAATGCCGCCCCAAGCATTAACAATCCATCGGTGTTGTCGATCAATAGTACAAAATAAATGTTTATTTTCTGTGTCATAATAATGAAAATTATGTTTATTTACTAGACCATTATTATGAAAAGTCGATTCGTCTGTAAATAATACATTTTTAAAAAAATCAGGATCTTCTCCAACTTTATAAAATTTAAACGGCTACCATAATCTTGTTCTGTCAAATGCTGGTGAAGTTGAATGTGAAACGGATAAAAGTGGTTGGTCTTAAGTATTCTACAGACATAGTTTGACTAATTTCTAATTCACTCGAAATTTTTCTGATACCAATATTTGGGTTTTCCGGTTTTCCAACAGAAAGCAGGACATTAAGTTCGTTAACGTTGTCACCATTCACTGGTTTATTTTTATTTACCTTTTCGTATGCAACATTACCAGTAGCTCGGAATCTATTAAGCAATTTCTCAAAAACTTCCTTTTGTGGGTGTCTTCTATCAGGATACTTTTTATCATAAATTTTAGAAGCTAAGAGACAATTTTCCAAACATTCTCTTATGCAAAGTACCATGTCGACTCTTTTATGGATAGCGTAATAATTCTTCATTTTTAGGAACCACGAAAGTTAAATATTACACACGAATGTTTATATTTTGACAATTACCAGACCGTAATGTCAGAAAATGACAATGTCATACAATGATATTAACTAAATCATGTTTTAAAATCAATATGTATACCGATAAACAGTTTAAATAATTGTAAATTACGCAAAAACTATGAGACTTAAGTATAGGACATCTTTATACCATTCAAAAGAGGAAACTTTTTTTAGTATTACGATTAATTAATATCCATGGTGTTATCACCTCATCAGCCTCATATTAGATATTGAATAATCCAAAATTGAAACTAAGTTTTTAAAACCCTGTAAATAAATGTTTAATAATCAATTATGGAATAAATTTAATCATTACCCAACTATTTCGCTGTAACAGAAAATTTGTTATAATTGCTTAAATAAGTCGAGAATGAGTCTTCTTTAAAAACATTTTTGACGTGACAACGTCTTAAATTAGGTTGTGGCTCGGAGTCATTTATGAAAAAGTGTAACGCCCGCTCACGTCTGTTACAGTGAGTCACCGAACGAGAGAGAGACCCGCCGGACCGGCGAATGCCTTGCGTCTCTCTCCCACTCAAACATGATCGGTCCGCTGCGCGCGCAGCACTAGAGAATTAGGCGCGTTGAATCGGTGCATGCTTCCGTGCTTGTGTTTCTGTCTTTCTCGAGCGTTCTTGGCGTTCAAGACACATTACAGCAGAAACACTTCCTTTCATTTCATATTTCTCCTATCATCGTCCTATCCTCAACAAAATCACTCAAATAGAAATAAGTTAAGTTTAAGTTTACATATACAATGTTTTAGTAAACAAAATATATTTCTATAGTTAAAATTTGTGCAATTCTTATTTTCATTCAATTCCTTGTTCCTATTGTGCAATTTAATAATATTCATATCAATAAATATTCTACCGAGAAAAAGACGTTGTCACGTAAAATCTTCGCCCGTAAAACCGACTTTACAGGCAACCGATTTTTTTTTGTTATAATGTAGTAAGTTGTGATTTATTTTGTATTATTTATGTTCATTTTATATTATTTTGCATTATTTGTTTTATTAAAAATCTTTCTGCGACGAGTCCATTTGAATATAACTTTTGATATTTTCGTCAAAATTTTGCGCTGATACTGAAATATTGCTAAATGCTAAAAATACATTTCTACGGATAGTTTAATTAAGATTAAAATTCGCATAAATATTCATAAATGGTAAAATTTGTAATTTTTGTGCATACCAAAAAGGGTTCGTCCGATTTGTCCCCCGGAATCTGAGCAGCCGAAGGCCTTTCTGATATTGTATTACAACTGTTTAGCAGAGGTCCAGATTCCTCGCATTGTGTAAAGTGCTTACGGTATGTGGAATTTCTCATGGATCTGTGATTTATTGTTGGGGTATTTAACGGCTGGTAGTTTGGTAATATAGTTTAACAAAGAGTTATTGTTTTCGCCATACAATCGATTACTAGAATAACTTTGGCAATTTGGCATTGTGAAAATTTTATTTTCGAACATAATTTAAATTTCTATTGTCGGTTTGATATATGCGAAAAAGTAATTTTCGCAATTTGAAAATTGTAGGATTTTACTTTTTGAAAAATTATGAGACAAATTCGGTAAATCCGCAAAAAAATGTTATTTAACATACCATTAAGTAAAATTTACATCAGTGTTACAGAAAGTTCGGATTATGAGTAAAATGTCTTTTTTTGCATATTCTTTGCGTTTATTGCACATTTTGCCTTTTTTTAACATTGTATGCTACTACCCTTATTTGACTATTACTAATCTTTATATAATAAAATTTTAGGTCAATAGTAAAATATCAATGGTTTGTATATAAGAGATTTCTAGGAAAATGTACCTAATCGAGACTTGGGGCTTAAATATTGAAGAAAATACTTTTGTTTAATAAACAATTATCAGTTGTAAAGTCGATTCCAATATCAGAGATTAGTTTTATTACTTATGCCGAAGAGCAAAGAACATACATATTAACCCTTGTCCGGGCAAAGTGGGTAAAACGGGCCCGAGACGCCAATTCTTTTATCATAAACTAATATCAATAAAAAATTTTATTGAATTTTATGCATCACTGAATTTGTTTAGAAGTATGTTTCCTTCAACATAGTCATGAGCTATTCAAAATATTCATTATCATTTTTGAAATTATCCATCTCTTTGATGTGAACATCAAAGAGATGCTTACAATAGGTTTTATATCTATTCTAAAAATTTTTAAAAACTGATAATCATTGTTGGAATGCAATAATATTGATAGGTAGGTACCTATACATATTTTGAAATAAATAATGCATCTGCTATCAGTCGTTTGATATCGATGTTAGTGTCGACAACTAAGCCCCTAAAATTATATTGAATTACAGTGAAAGTAGATAGTCCGAATAAAATGTCTCGAAAAAAATTATCAGCTGCAGAACTACAAGATATTGCTAATAATTTATAGGATTCCGATGATGAAGGATCTCCTGTAGTAGGTGGCATTGAAAGTGACTCTGAAATTGAAGATCATCTTTCGGAAGCAAATGAAGATGATGATCAGTAAGTAGTGTTGAGTGATAATGAAGAAGAATGTGTAGCTACCAGTTTCCAGATTTCAGAGTGTGTAATTTTGAAAATAAAGATGGAATTAACTGGAAGAGTCAACCACAACCGACAGGACTTATGTGAGCCTGTAACATAACAAAAATCAAACTGCACAAAGTTATGTTAGCCCCTGGTCAAAGTGTAGATGATCCTGTTGATTTCTTTTGTTTGTTTTTTGGGAGTAGAGAACTGGAAACATTGTCACTCTACAGAGGCCTTTATTGGACTTTTACTAACTGCCGGGCACCTGAGTGCCAACGTCCACAATGTAGATATACTTTGGAGTAAGTTTTATGGTCCTACTATATATAAAGCTACAATGGGGTTAAAACGATTCCAAAATTTGCTAAAACTTGTTCGATTTGACGATAAGGACACGAGGTCTTAACGAATAAGGAACGACAAATTAGCAGCAATAAGTCAACCAAAACTTTCAGAAATACTATTTACCAGAAAAAAGCATACCGGTAGATGAGCAACTTGTTCCGTATCGAGGTAGGTGTCCTTTCAAGCAGTATATGCTTTCAAAGCCAGATTAGTATAGCATGCAAATATGGTAGGCCTGTGACTCGGAAACATATTATCCTTTAGGTGAAATACCATATAAAGGAAAAAACGGAAATACAGTAGCCAAAGGCCAAAATTTCAAGAGGAATGTGACTTGCGATCACTGTTTCACTGATCTGGCTCTTGCACACGAATTACTGGCAAATTCACTAAATCTTGTGGACACATTGAAAAAAAATTAATATATTTGTTCTTCGGGAATTTTTACCAAACAAGAACCGTTTAGAGACATCTTCAATTTTCGGATTAACTCCAAAAGCATCTCTTGTTTCTTACGTTTCGAAAAAACAAAGAAGTGTCCTAGTCTTGTCTACCATGCATCATAATGCTTACTGTGCAGATGATGTTAAGAAAAAACTAGATATGATATTCTATTATAATAATACAAAATGGGGTGTCGATAAGCTAGACAAAATAGTCTATAAATATATTTGCAAAAGACGAACTAACCGTTGGCATTTTCCATTTTTTATGAATATTTTAGACGTGGCTGGGGTAGCCTTATTTATTACTTTTACAAATTTACATCCAAAATGGAACGGAAACAAAAATGTAAAGCAAAGATTATTTCTTACAACGACAGCAGAACAACTAGTGTTGCCTCAAATTTTGAGAAGAAAATCAAGGGGGCTGCAATGGAAAACAAAACAGTGTATTGAAAAATGCTTACAGGAAGTTGAACCATAAAATAAACTAAAAAAAAAACTCCAAATTGAACAAGGAAAAGGTGTCATATGTGTCTATCAAAAAAGGACAGAAAACAAAAACAAATTTGTAAAATATGCAGTAGAAATGTGTGTAACGATTACTGTATAGTTAAATAAGTTTGTAAGTATTGCAATAAAGAGAAATAAATGACTCATTTATGGTTTTTTACTTTTATTGTTTTTTAACCTTATACTTAATAATGATTTAATTTCTCATAAAAATTTGCTATTCTTGTTGGGAATAAGCTAATCTTGTGGCTTACTCCCAACTAAAATAGTAAATAAATATGACAAAGTATTAGTTTGTAAAAGTAAAATAATAATATTCTTCTGACTTATGCGTTTTACTAATTTTGTAAAGATTGTTTTTTTCGGTACTTTATACATGAGCTGCTAGTTATCTTTTCCAGGGTATGCCTAAACATCAACCCCTCTTTTCAAATAAAATGGCATGGTAGATTTACAAAATTTTTCATTTATTTATTAATTAAGTCTTTATTTGGTTTCAAATGTTTATTACTTGTGAATACATATTTTTTCTACATAAGTTTTCTTGCATTTTATTATTTTGTGCAAATCCTTTAGGTAGATCGCACCCTCGAGGTAGACCGCATAAATTATATACCCAATACTCTACTTTATCATCATTATTATTAGGGCTTTACAACCTTATGTTGGTCTTAGTCTTTCCAAGAATTTCTCTCCAGCCGTCCCTATCCATTGCCTTCCTTCGCCAAGCACGTATTCCCATATTTCTCATGTCTTCATCGATGTTAATAAGCAACCTTGTTCTAGGTTCTCCTCTTCTTTTCTGACCAATGGGTCTATCAAGGAGCGTTTTTCTTGCTAAGCCATTTTGTTCCATCCGCATTACATGCCCTATTCACCTCAGACGTAGTATCTTAATATATTTACCGATATTGTATCAAAGTTGTACCATCTTCTCCGCACTCTATTGTCATTCACCGCTTCATAAATTTGCTTTAATACTTTTCTTTTGAAGCATTCCAACATGTTTTGGTTACTTTTTGTTAAAAACCAGATCTCTGAATTACATATAAAGAGTTAAAGAGTAAGCCTATTATTGTTTTGTAGAGTTTTACCTTTGTATTTCGCGATAGGATTGAGGATTACTTTACTTTATGTATAAATACGGCAATGAAAGAGGTGACGCACCTACCAGAAGAGTATTACTCTCACTGGAAAAATATATCCGGTCAAATACTTGGAAAAATGTATATTGGAGGAATATTTGTGTCTAAATGGCTAACGTACTGTGAAATACAAAAACAAATTAGATTAGAGTCATAACAGGCATCCTAGCCGCACATGCTCTAGTCAAGGGACACTTGAGAAACTGAAACAGTCAACTATACCTTTCTAAGCTGCGAAGCAATATACCGCAAATATAAACACATTTTGGGGGCCTAGAAAGTGTCCAAGTTACTCTAAAAACATATGTTGCCCATTCCTTAGACATGTACAAGCTTGTATAGAGTATCTTGTCTGATAATCTGTACAGATGTCCTGGAATTCGTATCATAAAGAAATGGAAGATGTATAGTAAGCCTACTGGCTGCAGTAGGACTAGTTTAGGAACAAAAATTGAAGGAAAATACCTCGTAATAATAAATCAGTTAAATTTTGTAAGATTTTGCCAGAAAATATATCGAATTCAAAAGGTTTATCTTTTATGTTTTATTTTTTAAAAAGTATAAGATATATTTAAATCAGTAAGTTCGCAAACCGTAAATGTCCAAAGTCTACGTTCCGTGAAAATCAATAAAAACCTATTAACGCTGAAATTACTTAACATAGACTATCAGCATGTATACAAAAGTTTTAGATATTTTAGTTGCAATGTGATTTTATTAGTAGTTTTTTAGA
Organism: Diabrotica undecimpunctata; assembly: GCF_040954645.1. Lineage (NCBI taxonomy): Eukaryota > Metazoa > Arthropoda > Insecta > Coleoptera > Chrysomelidae > Diabrotica > Diabrotica undecimpunctata. The sequence continues at coordinate 40,491,665 of NC_092807.1, read as the reverse complement.
AAATACTACCAATGGACTACCAATTACAGATCAAAAGTGAGGATAGACTTGTATGATTTTTGAACTCAACCCTATATATGAAATGACATAGGTAAACATTTCTTGATTTATTTAAGATTTATTTAATACATAATATCAAAACTGTTATCTTGTAGTATTTTATTTGCACCACGGATATCCTAAAAACCGAAAAAGATTTTTAATTTTTTGCAGCTCTGAGATTGGTAATCTAAAAATTTTGGAGTCTGCTTATAATAAACCAATTGCTCTTGCGTTTAATCTTGGTTCCACCTAGATAATTTTGCAGGAAATAAATATTTCGATAACCAATGCCTTACCAGTTGTGATCAGTGTAGTACTGTCTGGGGGTTGGGAGACTGAGACCTCGGAAACCATAAAGAAGATATAAAAGAGGATGTCGAAAGCTCGGCGCAATAATAATCGACGTAGTTCAACCCGGAAGACTGTTGAGTTTAATGTAAATTCTGCTATATATATTATATCAACATATGTATGTATTGTACGTCTCACGTTTTTTGATTTGATTTGGCATATGCTAGGATTAAACTAGTTGTTTATTCTATACTGAGTCAGAGCCCTATCGTAAAGCAAATTCACCATATTATAGTGTGTCTAGTATCAACCATAATGTCATGTAATCTCGTATGTCGTATGTCGCTATACATTCATTGATAACGAAGATGCTGTGTACTGTGCTGTGTACTGTGTATTATAAACAATGTGTTCTGGAAAGGCCAGAGGGAAGAAGGTCTGTAGGGCAGCCTAGAAAAAGGTGAAAAGATGCAGTCAAAAAAGATCTAGAGAAAATGGAAGTGCGACAATGGGAATTACTGGCACAGGACCGACAAACATGGAAGGCAATAGTAAACGCGGCAAAGACTCACGAAGAGTTGTAGCGCCATTGATAATGATGATGTGTACTGCCCTTTTGAGAGTCACCTTAATCTTAATATAGTTGTTATATCCTTCGCTTTCATTTGCTTTCGCATATTGGGATTCCATAGGTGATTTAATTAGTGCTCAGCCAGAAGCCTTTTTTAAGTCAATAAATCAAAATTTGTCTTATAGTTATCCATTTTCATCCATAGTGTCTTATGATATCTTGTATGTCGCTATACGTTTAGTATTTGTTAAGGTACTATGTAGTGCCTTAATAGTCGTTTTATATATAAATAATATATTCGCTATATCCCCCGCTTCTCTTTAACGCATCACACGCTCCACTCGGATCAATAACAACGAAGATATGATGTAATACCCTTTTGGCAATGTCGCAATGTGTGTTTTCTCTGTCTCAACATATTTGGTACCTACTCTCTTTTTTAATGATTTATCATACGTTACGATCCGACTAACCATTCTAAACTCTCCACAAAACATTCAAAAGATATTTTGCTTGATAAAATATTATAATACAATTTCAGTATTATTGCTAAAATATATGTTTAGCAATTTCGCAAAAAAATTAATTTATGATTTAAATTATTAAGCTTTAAATTATTTTGCTTATTAAATCTTTCCTTAAACTTACAGTAACCAATACTAAGAATTATATTAATATGTAATTAATAGTATTCTCTCTCTCTGTCTCTCTTGTCGTTTTCCCATTACTGAGGATCATGATTTTATCCAATAGTCCTGACAATTTTTATTCATTGGTCTCTATCTTCAGCTGCTGTGACAGCTTCGCAGAATAAGTTTCCAGCTAAATTCTTAATTTGGTCGAACCATCTAGTTGGTGATCGTCCTTTTTATCTTCTCCCCGGGACGTTTATAGAAACAATTAATCTCTCCAAACTATCGTCGTGAACAGCCTTTTCTTAATCTCGAGTTGGTTTAGAATGGAAACTTTTGTCTTATGAGCTGTCCAAGGTATGCGCAATTACGCAGCATTCTTCTCCAGCATCACATCTCAAAGGCATTAATTTTTCAGTGCTCGCATCCGTGAAGAGTCCAAGTCTCTGCCACGTATAGAAATATTGATAATACAAGGGCATTAACCAGTGTCATCTTGATTTTTTGAGAGATAGATATATCTTTCCAAAATTTAGTTAGGCGACTCATCGCATTTTTGCCATACCAATACGTCTCCGAACTTCTGCTTCGCAGTTAGCTATACTAGTTAGTTATAAACATCGTTAGTTATACTAGACCCGAGACAGACAAAACTGTCCACAATCTGGTATTCTGTAACATGTTAGTCAGTTGAATAGTGTGAAATCTGTGGATCACCATTATTTTTGTCTTAGATTTATTGATTTTCAGATCAATTTTATTGCTTTCACACTCAACTATTCGCAATATATTAAACATTTCTTGCTCATTTGCTGCTATAAGTGTAGTATCATCAGCAGATCTTAAATTGGAGATTATCTAACCAGCCACTGTTACTCCACTGGCCCATCCATCTAAAGCCATCCTCATAACATGTTCACCATAAATGTTTACTCTCATCCCCATCAACATATCAACACCCATCCTTGTCTAACACTTCACCTCATTGTCTTCACCAATATTATTAGTATCCAGCTTTAGCCATACGGCTCACACTCCCTCTAAGAGGAAAATTCACTCATCCCAGATACCTACGGTATCAAAAGGATTGAGCTCTGGTAGGACTTTTTCCATGTTATTGAGTCCTAGGTGACTTGATACGTCGGTGTATCTGCCAAAAATTTTCGCACACATCTGGACGTCGAAAGTAGCACAGCTTTCTGCATGATTTTATATAGATGTTCATTTAGATCCAGCTTTTTTATGTTTTCTAGGAGGTTCTTCGGAATGAATCCAGTTGTAGAAAGAATAATAGGTACTGTCTAAGTACTTTCCATTCTCCATTGTCTCCTTATTTGTATTTCCAGATTTCTATACTTGGCGATCTTTTCGTTGTACTTAACACGCAGATTATTTTTGTTAGGTATCGCCACATCGATTAGTGCTGTTTGTCTCGTTAGTTTATTAATTAGCACGAGATCTGGTCTATTATGTGCTACAGTTTGGTCTGTGAGCACAGTGCAATCCCAGTATAGCTTGTAGTTGTCATTCTCAAGCATACTCTCAGGAACGTATTGATAATATGGCAGATGGTTTGTTTGTAGAAGTCTCAGTTTAAAAGCTATCTCTTGACGGAAGATCTTCACTACTGAGCCATGCCGTTCCTTATATTCAGTTGCAGCAAATGCCTGGCCGCCCCCTGTAAGATGTTGGATGGTTTCTTGGGCTTAACATCCATATGGGCATTTGTCGTTTTTGACCTGAGGGTCTTTGCCGATATATTTCAGGTAATTTTTGATTGGTACAACCTGATCCTAAATGGCAAGTAATAAACCTTTTGTTTCAGGTAACATCTTTCCTAATGTCAGCCAATAGTTCCACGCTATATTGTCGACATAATCTTGACTGACTTCATTCGGTGTCGCACGTGCAAAGGTTTACCCATCCAGATGCGCATTTTTTCGTTCTTAGTGAGATTGTTTATGCGCGTTTCTTGTTCACTTAGTTTTATCGGTGTTGTGTCATCTACTGCACAAATTGCGCGATGAAGAGTAGATATTTCCGCCTGCACCTGAAAATAAGTACTTAAATTAGTAATCTGTTTTTATAATTGCTCGCTTTATATGAATAAGTCTCGTCCTCCTAAATACCGCGGTAATGTCGTTCTTTCTACTGCACTTCGAGGATGGTGTTTTTGTGCCTTTGTGAGGTGTGTTCGTACTTTTCGCCGAAGAGTACAAATGAGTAGCTAAGCGCGGAAAATGCGTAGGTGTTTAATGCCTTAAACAAATTTTTACTATTAAGATGTGAGTGGAGTAGCTGTTTTACTCTTCGTATTAACTCTGATAGTATTTGATTTTCATTTGTTTGTGGTCAATTTTCCGCGCTTGCTTTACTCCTAAATATTTATACATGTTATTTTCGCCCATAGCCTAGATGTTTTGGCCATTTTGCATATCGAATCCTCCGGGCTGAACCTTTCCCTTGACTATAGTTATTACACGACATTTGTCTAACCCAAAGTACATACTAATATCATTTGAAAAAGTTTCTACAGTTTTTAGCATTTGATCTAAGTGCTTTCTAGTGCAAACCATTAGTTTCAAATCATCCATATATAACAGATGAAGCTTCGGCACTACAGTGTTGTTGTTTTTAATGCTAAAATCTGAGTCAGTGGAGTTCAATAGTTGAGATAGTGGGTTCATCGCTAGACAGAACCACAATGGACTCAGCGAGTCTCCTTGGAATAGACCTCGGTTAATTGCGATATTTTCCGTTGCGATATTGCTTTCACCAGGTATTTAAAGGTAAATTTTAGTCTTCCAATCTGTCATTATATGTCTTAAAAATGTCACTTTATTATCATCGCCTTTTTATATTCTTAATATATCTACCAGCCATTCATGCAGCACTTATTACTATTATTAATTAAACGTATTATTTCAAGAACAAAATATGATTAAAATTCCAGTTGATAGTTCTGACTTCCTTCCTAGGAGACGTAGTTACCCTTCTGTATAAACAGTGTGACTTGTCATTCTAGCGTTTTATATAGATAGAAAGTTTTATTATGAATTCTTTCCAATTATTTGGGACATTTTTTTTGTAATATTCAATTGAGGAGAATATGGAGGGTATTAGTGACAGGTTTTCTTCCATTCTTAAAGATTACTGCTATCACTTACTGCTTTTTAAATGTTGCATTATTTTTTATATTCTTTATAGATCTTCTTGTTTCTGACATATTAATTGTATGCTTATGGTGTTTGTGTATGTATTTTATGCTTTCCTTTTATTATTGTTTGGTGTGTTCTTTCCATGACAAAAAAGATTCTAACAGCGCAACCCGTGGGAATGAGAAGACGGGGTAGACCAAAGCTGAGGTGGATGGACGGGGTAACACAAGATGCCGAGAAGATCGGAGTCAGCAACTGGAAAATGCAAGCGAGGATAGCAGAGGAGAACAGAGGAGAACAGAATAGAATGGCGTAGAAAGCTTGAGAAGGTCGAGGCCCTCTAACGGCTGTAGCACCAAGATGATGATGGTGTGTTCTTCCTATGCAGTCATGCAAATACAGGTAATCAGATTTTTTCAATAAACGATTTAAGTTTTGTTTTAAATGTAGGATAATAGTGAATAATACTAAAAAACAGAAATAAAACGAAAAAATAACAAAATGCATGAACATAAATTCGTTTATGGTTTATGGTAATGGGATTATAAAAAAGTTGGTGAGTAAATAATATTAGGATACAACGTTGTTGAACTATTTTTTAATCTGGGTTCTACATGCGAAATCTACTAAAAATAAATTATTAATAAAAAGGTAAAAGAAATAATAAATTAGACTTACTCACAATCAATTTAATTTAACTATCAGACGACCGGTTTCGCTTTCTACAATATGCAAAGCATCTTCAAGGTCACGATACAAAGTTAATTAAATGATGCCGATACTCTATTAATTCAAAAAACTCATTGTCTCCAGTAAGAGATGTAGTTCTTTTAAAATCCTCCCCCTTTTTAAAATTAATGTCTGTTTCGTCCCCCGTTTTTTAAGTGTTTTCTGTGTGTTTTCTGTGTGTCTTAAAGTGTCTCAATTTTAAATTTTAACTTTATAATTTGGACTTTACAACAATTTGCCACATATTGTAACATAACTTTATCAAAGAAATTTGATAATTACAAGCTGATCTAATTGCACCACCCACACAATTTGTACATCTATTCTTATTCATTGTCTCACAACTGTCACCTTCCAAAACAGAAAATAAAAATCTCAATAAATAACACACATTTCATAAATATATCTCCAGAATAAATATAAATATCTTTAAAGAACTTAATGGTATAGAACATTACTTCATCAAACAAAAAATTACATTTACCTATCTCTACTTCATTGGATCAAAACTGTCTCCTCAAGAACTTCCCCGTTTACTGTTAAACAATTACAATAGTTGACTTGAGTTCTCCAATCAACAATACAAGATAGTTTGAACCATGTTCTTTCAACCATCAATTAATAGAGTACCGGCATCATTTAATTAACTTTGTATCGTGACCTGAAGATGCTTTGCATATTGTAGAAAGCGAAACCGGTCGTCTGATAGTTAAATTAAATTGATTGTGAGTAAGTCTAATTTATCTATTTCTTTTACCTTTTGAAATGACTCACACAAGCAACACATTCATGATTTAAATTATTAATATTTTGACATTACTTGATATCTTTACTTCTTTAAGTCATAGGTCTTTAACGAAATAATGGGAATTTTCCCGAGATAATGAACGGGTTATGTAAATGCGTTTCACAAAAACCAGAAGCTGTTGTGCAAGTTAAATAAGTAATGCCAGTAAAAAAGGGCTGAGAGCCGCCCAGCGGCAACTTGATGTTTACGAGCGCCACAGCACATTTCAAGACTAATTTCATTTTCGAACAGCGACACAGAGGGCGTTGAAGCTCTAAATGAAACAGTATATTGCCTGTTGACCGTTTCTCGTAAAAAACGATTTTGCGGGCCGTAGAGCATATCGGTTTGATGTATTATTTACACAAAGGTTAATTGAGTGTTTAGATAAATTGTTGCAAAATTAATTTTCCTTTTTATCAATCCACAGTTTTGATCATTTTTCATTTTATCCCTTTAACGAAGAATTTTTAATTTAATAAAAAAACAATATTCTCTTGTTTCTTACTACCTACTTATTTTGCTATTATTAATTTGGAAATTTTTTAGAAAATACATACATTCTTTTTAATTTACGAAATTTATTTGAAACGTTACGAAATCGTCACAAAAGTCCTTGGTTGAGAAATAATTTATAATTCAAATTTGAAAAAGTTTTAATTTTTGCTTGTTTTTACTATCCTCAAGTATTTCCTGTTAGATGTTAACTTGATGTCAGATATCGCCTCGTGGACAATTCTGGTGACCAGTTCTTTGACTGAGTTAACTAGCCCGTCTTGTTGTTGTTATAAGATCAATGTGGTATTGTTCTGAACCTGCTGGTTTATCCTCGTCATCTGTACGTACGTTGGTCCGTTATTGGTAGGGATTCAAGCACATTAGCCTTTTATACTTGAATGGAGGATCAGGTAAATAGAGGATCATTTCAAGTTGGATCATCATTCTTTTAAATCATTTGAAGTTTTTAAATTATGGCGGTATCGCCCTGTGCATCTGTTGACTAATGGATGTCTATGACAACATAAGTAGGCGTTTATTATCATCATCACGTAGCGCTGCAACCCTGCGTGGGTCTTGGCTGACTGTACAACATTTTTCCAATTTGTTTGGTCTTCCATCAACCTAGGGTCAAATGGAATGTTCATTTTGAGGAGATCTGCTTGGATGTTATCTCTTCATCGCATTCTGGGACATCCGAGTGGTCTTTTGCCTGTGGAAATCTCTTCCCATACCAGTTTTACAAGTCTATCGTTATGCAGTCTGTGGCCGTGGGCCTGCCCATCTTAATCGCTGTGATTTAATTTCTTGGACAATATCGGCGTCATTGTAGAGTGCTTTTATTTCGATATTGGTTCTGATCTTATACTGGTTTGTGGTGATGTCATGGCGAGGTCCGAAAATTTTTCTAAGTATTTTTTGTTCAAAGCGTCTGAGCTTTTCTTCGTTTGCTTTGGTTATGGTCCACGTTTCGCATTCGTATGTTATTACAGGTCTGACGATGGATTTATAAATTTTGATCTTTGAACTTCTTGTAAGATTTTTTGATTTTATGAGCTTATCCAGTGCGAATAGACAGCGATTTTCAGATTGGATTCTGTCTTTTACTTCATTAGTAACATCGTTGTCAGCTGTGATTACAGCCCCCAGATACTTAAAACGTTCTCTTTTAAAATTGAAGGTGTTGATCGTTTAATTTTGTCCTACTCTGTCTCTTCGTGTCATTCCATTTATACACATATATTTCGTCTTCTCTTCATTAATCTTCAGCCCTACTTCACTTGTTGCTCCTTCCACCTTGTTGAAGATGTCTTTCGTGGATAGGATGGAGTCTCCAACGAGATCTATGTCATCTGCATATGCGAGTAATAGCTTGGGACCTTGAACCGATAGCAATTCTGTTTTTATTTCCAGGCGTTTATTATCCAGGCATTAATGTTCTGGTTACTAAATGAATCTCCAGAGACAATAATCAATATAATTAATATTTTTTCGATCAGAGGTCACAGTTTACTTAAAAAAGTACTATTTTAACTAAAAAATAATAGGATGTATAATATGAAGCTATAAAGAAAACTAAAATAAAGAAAACATATATTAGAAAGGAAAAAGCCGTAAATTATAAAATTATAAATGTTTCTATTTTTACCGATTTGATAAAGGCAGCTTGTGGCAACAATTTGTATAGACGGGCTTTGGTAGTAAGCACCAATTTAACAAGAATAGGGGTTGGCGAATGTAGTGGCCAATGTAACAAAAATGAAGGAGCTCACACTGAAGGATGTGCTCACAACACAATATTGTAAGATTAATGCAGGTTAACTAGCAAGCTATGCCAGGGGATGACCAATTACAGTCAGGAAGGACTTAACCAATTTGCATGCCTCTAAAAGACAGTTACCTGGAAAAACATATGACCAACTAATAGAATTAAGGATAAGTGGACACGAAAAGAGTAGGTACTGAAATAAATAACGAACTAAAAAAAAATGTGAGCGCCAGAAAAGAATCAAGGTTCCTTCCCAAAGTATAATATTATATTGCTTAAATTATTTTATGAAAATAGTTAGGAAAAAATGATATTAATAAAACAGATATTATGTACAACCCAATTTAATATTTACTTTAATATATAAAATATATAATTTACAATTAATTTAACCCACATTACTCTTTACCTATTATATACAGTTTATAGAATACCTGACTAAGAAAAGAAAACAATAACCTTGTCAACTAATATGGATCCTCTAATAGGTACTAAATTGAATAATAAGAAAAGTAATAGTTAAATGTATAAATAAATGATTATTAGATGAAATTAGTTTATTATTATTAAAAAGAATATTAGTGCCTAAAAGAGGAAGTTATTTACTAAAATTTAAAATATGAAAATTTATCAAAAATGAAAAGTAATCAACTTGTGGAGTTCTCAACTATTCCAATCCAAACTGTTAAAATGAATCCAAAAATTCTGATGAATGAAATCCAAAAAAAAACCAACCCATAAACTTGAAATTTAATGTGTCACTTACAAAGTTTAGTAAGGCTGAAACCAACCAGGATTTGATTGGGAAATCCTTAGTAGAAATTCTTCCAACTTTGTTACCACATATAAATTTATCCCTAACTAACCCTCTCCCGATCCCCCAGAATTCTCCTTGGACCAAAACTTTACCGAAATTTAATGTGTCACCTAATCAACATATTGCCATCTGTACAGACTTCCTCGCCTCTATTCAGTCCATCAATAATCTATTCACTAATCACTCCCTTGTGTAATAAATCATCCCAAATTTTGGCATATGCAGATGATGTTGATCTAGTTGCCTGTCAAACGCCTCAAAAAATATGGGCGTGCAAGTAAATGAAAATAAAACTAAGATAATGGCATCAACACCCAACAATAGAGCCAGAAACATCGGCCACCAATTCACGGTTGATAATTCTACCTTTGAAGTGGTGGACAAATTCACATACTTAGGCTCCCTGATCACCAAGGAGAACGTCATGACGGAAGAAATCAAGTGAAGAATAATCCTAGCAAACAAATGCTATTTTGGACTGAGTAGACATATGAGAAGCAGAAACTTAAGCCAAAAAACAAAAATAACCATATACAAAACCCTTATACAACCAGTGTTGACATATGGGTCGGAGACATGGACCATTTCCAAGGCAGATGAAAATCTCCTGCTTATATTTGAACGAAGGATCCTGAGAAGAATATTTGGTGGCATCTGTGAAAATGGTGCTTGGAGAAGGAGGTACAACTACGAGATATATCACAGATATAAACATATATTTGGTGGTAAAGACGTAGTATCATTTATAAAAATAGGAAGACTAAGATGGGCAGGACATCTGGCAAGATCACAGCAGAACAACCCTCCTAGAAGAATCCTTATGTCACAACCTGTGAGAAGTAGAAGTAGGGGTAGACCAAAACTCAGATGGAGGGATGGTGTAGATGAGGATGGTAGACAAATACACGCAGCAAACTGGCAACAGTTGGCAATGGATAGAACTGACTGGCGTAATAGACTTGGGAAGATCGAGGCTCTTTTATAGGGCTGTAGCACCAATGATGATGATGAATCACTCTCTTGTAGGAAAAATCCATGATACTTACCAAAACCTTATCATCCACGACAACCATATCGCTATTATATGGATTCCCTCCCACATCTGGATTACGGGTAACGACAAAGCCGATCGCTTTGCCAAAGAAGCTGCTATAGTCAATTGTACACGTATAGCGTATAGTCAATTGTACACGTATGTTACGTAGCATAGCTGCTACGTAACATACAAATCGCCAGTGATCTACGAAATTACTGGCAGAATCATTGGAACCAATCCACTACACTTCTACACCAAATAGATCAAACGATTGAGCGGTTCGTTATCCCTGGTATACCTAGAAATTATACGGTCACACCAGACTTATACATGGTCACCTAATGGATTCTTCACCTAAGCCAATGTGTTACTATTGCCAATCTCCACTAAGTGTTCTACATATCCTTGTGCACTGCCCTCATTATAATAAACGACGTCAAGAACTGGGCATGAAGGGCAACATCACAGATATATTATCGAAATAAAGCCAAGTCATCACAGCTATATAGTTCCTGAAGCTAAAAAACTTACTAAATAATATATAACTATAGTATATAATATGTAATTGTATCTTACATATAATTGTATTCACGGTACCTCGTGCTAATGGCCGAAGCTGTCACAAGCACGTTAAATTAAATAAAAAAAAAATTCAGATATGCATTCTACTATTCATTCAAAAACACACATGCACAGCCAATCATTTAAAATTAGTTGCTTTCTATTTAAATCTCGCTTTTTGGTTGATCGAAAATTATTTTTGTAAATTTGACCGTGCACTTTTTTATATCCCAACTGTGAAATCGATTTTTATATCTTCTAGGAAATTTGGGTTTTGTAACTAGTGTCTTTTTAAATTTTTGCTCCGCATATATGTTAATACGTGTTACACTATTGTTACCAAATGTATTCACTATTGAATATTGAATACCCATCTTCTCGTCCTTATATTAAGAATAACCAAATTTTCCACATCTAAAACAATGTTTCATTTGTTATCAACTATATATAATTATTCGCTAAAACTGCACATATCTTTAAGGTATAATCTAAAATAATTCTTGTGCTGTAATTAGGCCAACAGGCTTAGCAACAGTGTTCTATAGCCATTTAGATAATTACGTCTAAGTGTTTTCGGCAACGATACTAAACTTTCTCCAGCACAAAATCCTCGTCATATAAATATTACAGTAAGAACTTTATCCTCATACATTTTATATTATTGGGGTCCCCATTTCTCGGCTTTTAGCGTCTAATTCATGAACCAGAACTTTAGAATGGAATGAATATAGTCGAAGAGCTAACAGGTGAAAAAAATTTAATACGAAAATTTCAAATAAATCGTATACTAATTTTTTTATATTTAATGAAAAACAGGTATATAATCCAAATTTTCAGAAAACTCAATATAGGTAGGTATATATAAAAGAAGAAATTAAAAACTACTGAATCTGTTGCTTTATACGGTTTAATAAACTCTTCCGTTTTTACCTTTACATTCGGAAAAATATTAGCCATTGTCAATAAAAGGTGATCGTTTCTTCCCACCAATTACGCAAAATAACATCCTCACCAACAGAAAAAAAATGGTAAAGTGAAGTCCAAACAAGGACCTGGGTAGCCTGAATGATATTGCATAATGTTTCTGTTGTCAAGAATAAAAAGGATAGATGCAAATGGAAAAGAAAGGTACAATTTACATTATTATACAAGGGTCTACATTAAAACAATTTTATTGTAGATTCTGAAACTTTACTTCTGTAGATTCTGTACTTTATTTTAGTTATAACTTTCCTTAATTTTTATGCAAATGACTTTAATTAGTAGTCATTTTAGAAGTTTTTTAAAATCTTTTAAGAAGCTTTTTATTAAAAACATACCGTTTTCTGCCTATTTAACATCATATCTTTTGATTTTTAAAATCAACTAGGAAACTAAATTCCTGTAGCTGGCTGTATACCATGTATCACAAAAAAAATTTAATATTGTTCTGAAGCTATTTTCTTGTGGCATTTTAAAGTAATTACTATTTAAATGGGAATAAGCCACAATTAAAGGTTAAAGTACGTTTATTGACGTTTCAATTTTCACTTCGGAAATCGTTCTCAAAATACAAACATTAGTAAATTAAACAAATTTTGTTTTTTTGTTACTTAGTGAAAAATTGAAAAAAAATGTTGTTTGGCCAAAGAGCAGGATTGTAAATTTCTTTCCTTAAGCCAGATAGTACACCTATCATGAAACATTGATTATCCCTTCTTTTATGGTCAGTTTGTAACAATTTTACTTGTATATCCTCACAATTTGTCTTAATTATTATGAAAATCTTGATGTAGTCCGCATTTATATTTTCCTGAACTTTTGAGATAAATAGTCACAATTTTTTGTCTGGTTTTTCGGATTTTCCATGGAAAACCTTATCACCAATTCCAGTTCCCATTATTTTCTTGCGTCTTTTTATCACAATCTGTTATCCTTTATCGTTCGTTTTATTCTCTGAACTCCCCGTTGTGATATGATTAAGATTTATTTTTGTGCTTTCCTTATTCTCAACAGTTAAATTTGTAATGTAGTCACATGTTTGTTTGGATTAAATTTCTATTCATTGTGCATTTATTTCTATTGTAGTAATTTGTGAAATGCCCTGTATATTGGAATTTCTTTTAACATGTTTGGTGTTTTTATCATTAAAATTTTTATTTGAGTTAGTTTCATTATTTGTTTTGTATTTAGAATTCGTTAACTGGACATTGGCCGTCTTATCTTCATTACCTTGAGTTTTTATTAAACCTTTATTAACAGTTGTGTTAGGTTTTTGTGAGATTCTGGGTCTGGGTATTTCTGATTTCAGCAAATTTAATTTTTCTAGCAAATGTTCATTATTTAAATTAAATAAATTGTACTTATCATCCTTTTCAGCTAACAGCCTTTTTAACCACTGATTTTCTATCACTATGGCACTAAATGATTTAATGGGTTGTCCATCACTATTTTGGCAACAAATTAGGCGTGAATCCCATATCTTGAAGAATTTCACTTTGCTCGCTTTGCAGCACTCGCTTTTTCACAGCACATGAGATGTGATAACTATTTCCACATACTATACAAACGTAATTACTATTTAAATAGGAATAAGCCACAATTAAAGGTTAAAATACGTTTATTTAGGTTTCAATTTCCATTTCGGAAATCGTTCTCAAAATACAAACATTAGTAAATTAAACAAATTTTGTTTTTTTGTTACTTAGTGAAAAATTCTTCTAATTTAATTTTATCTGACTCATCTATATTGACAATTCAGACATACATTATACATTTTAAAGTAGACGACTTTAAAATGATATTGCCAATATTGTTGAGTTGCGTTCCTGGGACGACTGTATTATAAGATAGTTCATTCGATTACATGAAATCAACTTTAACTTGAGAATATCCGTCAGAAAAGATCATAACATGTAATGCGTCTTTAAAAAGACAAATACATGCCATGATGACAGTAAAATTCTCCTGTTAGCGATTCCATAGTAAATTATGAGGGAAAAAACCAGGAAAAAACCTCATAATACTATCCCGACATGGTAAGCATTTGATCGTGCATTTAGTTTACCTTCAATAAACACCAAATTTCGATTTTATATGTTTGTTATTTAAAACAAATAAATGATGTATCCTCTATATGTTACTGACTTACCAATACTGGTATTTTCCTTTTAATAACTTCCTCTTTCAATATGAGTAACCAGATCCTACTACATTCTGCCGAGGAATTCGCGACACAATTGGTCTCATTTAGCATAATAATTAGAGCCGCTTCTTTAATTTTTCTCTTTTTACCATCCGTTTCTTTTAGAACTATATTTGAATCATTCCATTGAACCCTATGTTCATTATCCCATGCGTGTTTACATATTTGAGATCTATCAAATTTTCTATTTTTAATATAGGATTGATGTTCACTTATCCTAACATTTATTGGCCTTGATGTTTCAATGAATGCGATCCTTTTGTGAATGCGATCAGTTTTATTTAGGTGAAACATCAAGGCCATTAAATGTTAGAATAAGTGGATGGAGGCCCAAGTAGCACCAAAAGAAAGGTGTTAAATGGAGTTTTCCAGTCGGTGGTAACCTAGACTGCCCCCGTGTGGTGTAGCGTACTAAACACTGCGAAATACGCTAAGCTGATTGAGACTTCGCAAAGGCGAATGCTCCTCAGGGTATCTACAGCATATAAGACAGTTTCAAAAAAGGCTCTACATGTCATTGGAGTGGTGATACCGATCGTTTTGTTGTACAAAGGGCGAATGATAGCGGAAAGGCAAGGTGGACGAAGGAGCTTATTCCCGTTCTTAGGCCGTGGTGGGAATGTAAGTTCAGGATACTAGACTACTTTCTGACGCAGTTTCTGACCGGACATGGTAGTTTTGGCACCTTCACAAATATAATAGGCAAATCTGCCTCGGCAGACTGTGCTGTTTGTGGGGTACCGGACGCTCCCGCCCACATTTTTAACTGCGTGAGATGGGCAAATGGGAGGGGGGATTTCGAGAGGCGAATGGGTTTCGGGCTGGATGAAAGAAACGTTGTAAACATAATGTTGAGAGGAGAGAAAGAATGGAGAGAAATACAAAGTCTGATTTCTGGGGTGATGAAGAAAAACGAGCAGGAGCACAGAGAAGAAAATTAAGCCCGGGGTCTAAAATTTATGGTTAATATTATTTATTAGTTTATGGCCTAATGTCTGAAACATTTTCTGATTTACGGTAATAGGTATGGTCATTTATAAATTTTTAGTTTTTTATTTTAGTTGTTCATTGAGTGGCAAGCCCACCTCTCTGGAACGGTGGTTAAGGTTTTAGCCGGAACACGGTTAATCCGGCACTATCCTGTGGTCTTCTGGCCTAGTATCCTACTCGACCGAAAGGCTTAAAATGGTTTCTCCCACCGTTGCCTGTCAGAATTCATTGGATACCTTCTTAGGCTCTTACTGGAATCTGGCAATACGGCAATTAAAAAAAAACTAAACACACTTCTATGTCACAAAGAGAAGATTGAAGCGTAAATGAGAAACGGGATAAATGGTTATAAAAAGGTTAGGAAAATGCGGAAAAAAGAGGAAAACAACACCAGTAGATGAAAGATTTTTACTTCGAAAGGCCAAATTGGACCAAAGAAAAACTGATAGCTCAAGAGCTGATAGGTCGAATAAGATCTAAAAACTCTAATTAGGCTGTACACGACTAAAGAAAAGATATCCCAATTACAGATAAAACTCATTTTGTAGTTCAGGGCGAGCGGTCGAAATTCATCAGGAAGTCTGACAATGAAAACCTTACACCATTTAATATTGATCAAAGCGTAAAACATCCAGTCTAAAGATGTTCTTGGGATGTTTTTTATATATGGGGGTTGAATACTTGGTACTAACCAAAGGCATGATGAACAGCCAAAAATACAAATCCATGTTAGAACAGCGTTTGGACACAGAACTTTAAAAATGTCAGCCCCAAAGAGAAGCGATTCTTTAACAGGACTCGGCTCCATGTCATAAGTCAAAGCAAATCATGAAATTTTTCAAAAACAAGAAGATTAATGTTTTAGATTGACCCGGTAATTCGCCAAACCTCAACCACATTGAAAATTTATGGGCCATTTGCAAAGCTACACTGCGCAAAATCGACTGTACTACAAAAATAAAAATGATAGAAACGGTCATTCAGGTTTGGTTTCGAGATGAAAGGATATCTGGGACCTGTCAGAAGCTTGTAGCATCTATGCTAAAACAGGTAAAAGCAGTAATTGCAGCCAAAAGAGGACATATTTCACACTAAATGATGTAAGTTTACCTTTTTATTTCTGTCAAAATAAATTTTTTTTCTAAATAAACCGTTTTTTCGTTAAAACAGCCTATGATTCCATTAATTCGCACAGTACTGTACTATGGTTTTTTAAATAAGTTTTTCCATCCCCGAGTTGGGATGGTGACCATCTATAGAGAAAAAGCGCATATTAGCGCAGGGTAGATTTTAATCTTTTGGCTATTTTCTAACTACTGTCAAAATTTTTATGACATAGAACATATCGAAAAATTTTATAACAACATAGATGAAATAATGAGACTGACAAAAAGAGGTGAGATAACGATGATCATGGGTGACTTTAACGCTAAAATTGGTCGTGGTGCTGAAGGAGACCACATAGGAGCATACGGTCTAGGTACCAGAAATAATAGAGGAGATAGACTTATACAATTCTGCGTAGAAAACAATCTGTTAATTGCCAATACCTTCTTCTAACAACATCCCAGAAGGCTATACACATGGAAATCACCTGCAGATAGAAAAGACAGAATTGTTAGAAATCAAATTGACTTCATTTTGCTCAATAACACCTTTAAGAAGTACATACAATCTACGAAAACATACCCTGGAGCTGATATACATAGCGATCATAATCCAGTTATAATGGATTTTAGATTAAAAAGATTTCTCAAAGTCAAAAAGAAAACAGTGACAAGAAAAATAGACATCTCACAACTGAAGAACCCTGAACAGAAAAAAGAAATAAGTATCAAGCTTGAGGAAGAAATAAAAACGATCGAAAACTTGGTACAGACAGACATTGAAGTAACATGGACTGCTCTAAAAACAAAAATAACAAAGATACAAGAAGAAGACATCGGGTTCATAAAACACAACAAAAAACAAGAATGGATAACGCAAGAGATTATGGTCCTCATGGACGTAAGACGAAAACATAAAACAAGCCCAATAGAATACAAGCGAATCAACAAAATCATTAAAAAAAAGTGCAGGGAAGCGAAAGAAAACTGAATGTCAACAAAATGCCTAGAAATCGAACAACTTCAGGAAAAATACGACACCTTTAATATTCATAAAAAAGTAAAAGAAATGACAGGTAGACACAAAAAGAGACAAGCAACAATATTAAAAAATGATAATAACGAAATAATTATGGGTACAGAAGACAAACTAGAGAGATGGAAAGAATACATACAAACTCTTTTTGACGACGATAGACCTTGTTCTCCACCATCCACAGATAATCGAATAAATGAAAAAGGCCCAGAAATAACCAAAGAAGAAGTGATTCATGCAGTAAAATCTCAGAAAGATGGAAAAGCCACCGGTCCAGACAATATCAATGTCGAAATACTTAAACTAATTGCAGATAACGAAAGTAAAAGCCTAGATTTAATAACAGCACTATTCAATAAGATATATGACACAGGTAAAATACCAACAGACTGGCTAAAATCAACATTCGTAGCATTACCAAAAAAATCGAATTCCTCACAATGCGATGATTATCGAATATTAAGCTTGATGTCTCATGTCCTTAAAACTTTTCTCAGAATTATCCATACACGAATTTACAAGAAGTGCGAGTTCCAGATGAGTGACACACTGAATTCGGATTTCGAAACGGATTGGGAACACGAGAGGCTCTTTTTGCTTTAAATGTGTTAACGCAACGATGCAGAGACATGAATGTAGATGTATATGCATGTTTTATTGACTATCGAAAAGCATTAGACTGCGTTAACCATCAAAAGATGATCGAAATTCTGAGAACAACTGGAGTTGACGAACAAGACTTGCGAATTATCTCAGAACTATACTGGCACCAAACGGCAACAATTGAAATAGAGCACACAACATCCGAAGACATACAAATCCGACGAGGAGTGAGACAGGGTTGCGTCTTATCACCGCTACTCTTTAATTTGTATTCGGAGTCTATATTCAGAGAAGCATTAGACGAGGTTCAAGGCGGAATTAAGATTAACGGAATCAGCATAGACAACATCAGATATGCTGATGATACCGTGTTAATAGCAAGCAACGCACAAGAACTACAAAATATAATAAATGCGGTAGTTCACCACAGCGAAATGTTCGGTTTACATCTAAACGTTTCCAAAACTAAAACTTTAGTTTTTTTCTAAGACACCAATAAACGTACAGGTGTATGCCAAGGGTCAAATAATAAAACAGGTAAATTCCATAAAATATTTGGGAACAAATATCAATAGTCAGTGTAATCCAAAAAAAGAAATCCTATCAAGAATCGAACAAGCAAGGAAAACATTCATGAGCATTAAAACATTTTTACAAGATCAGACCTTAATCTACAGCTTAGAATCCAAATGATCAGATGTTACGTTTTTTCTGTCTTACTGTATGGCTGTGAAAGTTGGACAATGGACTCTGAAATAGAAACAAGAATAGATGCCTTTGAGATGTATATATACAGACGAATGTTGAGAATTCCATGGGTGCAAAGAGTTACTAATGTTAAGGTACTTCGTCGCATGTGTAAACAAAAAGAATTACTAAGAATAATCAAAGAGAGGAAAATGCAATACTTGGGTCATGTGCTGAGAGGCGAAAGATATGAATTACTTTAAGTTATACTGTAAGGAAAAGTACAGGGCAAAAGATCAGTAGGAAGACGCCAGTACTCGTGGCTGAAAGACCTGAGGAGATGGTTCGACCGCTCATCCGCAGAGATCTTTCGCGCAGCAGTTTCCAAAACTACAATTGTCATTTGGATCGCCAACCTTCGAAAGGAGACGGCGCAATAAGAAGAAGAAGTCAAAATTTTAAGCAAATCGATGCTTAAAAAAAATTCAGAGGTTTGCTACTATTTTTTCCGTCACATCCTGGACTAAAATAACATACAAATCTTGAGAAAAACTAGCGATCAATTAGGAAATAAACAATAAAATAAAACATCTAAATAAAGGTATTACAGTAAAAAATATGGATTTAAATTCAACTAAATTAGGAATAAAAAGAAAATATCTGCAACCCCTTTTAACTTTTGGATTTAATTTTAAAATGTAAGAGTAATAAGCAATTTACTTTTAAAATTTTATAATTTTCCTTCTAGCTCTAAGACTAAAAATAAAATGTCATAATTGAGAACTTAAACAACTGAAATAACTTAAATTTCTATGTAGATCCAAGAAACTGGTGACTTTCTGAATAAAGTTTTAGAATTGTTACTTAAATAATGTCACAGATATTAAAGTGGAATAATTTCCCTAATAAAATTTTTATTAATTTTCCTGAAATGCTCCAATTTAGAATCTCTAAATTATTTTTATTGTTCCTCTAATCTAACGCTATTTTAACTTATTAGTGACAATGGATTTTTATTTGTTTTTGCATGCTCATGTCATTGTTTACCCAGTTAATAAATAGCTTATTGTACTTATTTTAATTAAAATGGTTAAAGCATTAAAAATGTCTTCTTTTAAGGCATTATTAATGTCTGTCTGCTATTTTAAAGATAGTCCAGTCGTTAGAGATTTGACTTCTAAAAATTATATGAACAAACTGAATTTTGCCGAAAATGTTAATGTTGCGAGACCAAAAAAGATGCAAAAATTTTACAACTTTTACCCCAGGGCTTGTTACAATTAAATTTGCCTACCACAATGTAACAATATATAATTGTTTATAGACGGTTGAAAGTGGGGACTGGGAAATTTCTGAGCTGGAGATAGGATAAGCAAACAAACCGAAACGTTTGCGAATAACCACTCTCGTTTTGATGAGAGAGCTGGAGTCGTAGGTAAGTATCTTCATTTGAGGGACTGGAAAAGAGTAACTACAAAGGAAGAAATAAAAAAAATATTTACAGAGATTTCCTAGCCAACAAACACACGAAGCTTTTTAAACGATTTGAATTGAATGCCGTTTAAAAGAATCCATTTGCTGGATAGAAAGAAAGACTTTTCTTTCCTGGTATCACTGGTTGGTATTTCCTTTAAGAAAAATTCTTGTTATTAAAATTTAATCAAAAACACTGTCCCACATAAACTGCAAATGGTCTGGGATATTCCATGGAACACAAAATGGACAATTCTTGGGGAAGTAGAACACTGATTTGGACTTCGGACTATCCTAGATGACAAAAAACTGCACTCTTTAAAACTCGGCCGCTCAATTCCTTCTTAAAACCATGTGAACCCCAAATTGTTGGAAACACTGTTTACAAGCCCTTCACATGGAACACAGCACAACAAATTGGTGATTAGGTGATTATCTAACTAATCAAATACTGCCAAGCAGCCATCTTAAGCTCAAATTCACCTATCAACTCAAAAAAATTGTCGGCTTTGAAGAACTACCATCGAAAGCTTATAGCTTATCTCCTTTTAATCCAAACTCCAGACTGCTTCTCCTCGTCTTGATTTATCTCACTCCTTCCAGTTTTCGCTGCCAGCCAATCGGAGCTCTTTTTAATGACACTTTTTATTCGATTATGGACCTTAAGAATGCTGGACTTTTAAAATTGTAGGAATTAATTTAATTAAAACGCAAACGGTTATTACCACAAGGAATTTAATAATCTTGTTGATTTGGTCTGTGCTGTTTAGGCTCTCTTTGAAGATAGTGTAGATACCGAGCTGTTAGCGTATTTTAGCATAAAAATAACGATATTGGTACCCAAAAACTGAGACGGTACGGTCATGTATAGAAAATGTCTGAAAAACGTCTCCCAAAACAAGTCGACGTGGACCCCTAACGGTAGAAAAAAAAAAAGCAAGACCCCGCCTTAGTTGGATAGAAGGCATTAATAGAGAAATGAAAGACATATGTGAACACAAATGAAAGAAATATTATATATATATATATATATATATATATATATATATATATATATATGAGATTATTAAAGTATAGTATCAGCAATCGGTCTGTAGGAAATAAAACTCTATTTGTTTTATGTCTCAATATTTCGTCACGACTTCTTTAGGAAAAAACTCTAAATTTATTAGAGTAATTATTGGATGTAGACATATATATATATATATATATATATATATATATATATATATATATATATATATATATATATATCATTGAAAAGTCTAGTATTTTTCGAGTACTTCAAGTACCTATGATTATATGCGTCGTTGACTACCAAAAGGCATTTAATTGTGTAAGCTGGATAAATATGTGGTCCATTTTAATAGAAATGGGCACACCAATGCACCTGGTGACGCTTAATAAAAATCGGTATCAGTCCAATATAGCAACAGTACGACTAGATCAGAAGTTCTTAAACCGATTTCAAAAAAAAGAGAGATGTTAGACAAGGATGCGTATTGTCACCTGACTTATTCAACATACTGGTGGAGTAACAGTGGTTGGTAGGAAAGTCTCCAATTTAAGATTTGCTAAAGACACTACACTTATAGCAGCAAATGAGCAAGAAATGTTTAATCTCCTGCGAAGAGTTGAGTACGAAAGGAATAAGGTTGATCTGAAAATCAATAAAACCAAGACAAATCTAATACTGGTCGACGAATTCCACACTATTCAACTGTCTAACATGTTACAGGAGAACCAGATAATAGACAGTTTTATCTATCTCGGGTCTAGTATAACTAACGATCATAACTGTAAAGTAGAAATTCGGAGGCGTATTGGTACGGCAAAAAGTGCGATGAGTCGTCTACCTAAAGCTTGGAAAGACAGACATATCTCTCAAAATATCAAGATGAGACTGGTGAATGCCCTTGTAATCTGAATATTTCTATACAGGGTAGAGACTTGGACTCTTCGCGGACGCGAGCACCAAAAAATTGATGCCTTTGAGATGTGATGCTGGAGAAGAATGCTGCGCATACCTTGGACAGCTCATGGGAAAAACGTTTTCATTCTAAACCAACTGGAGATTCAAAAAAGGCTGTTCACAATATATCTGGGTGACGATAGTTTGAAGGGATTAATTGTTTCTGGAAACGTTCCATGGAGAAGATCAAGACTACGGTCACCAACTAGATGGTCGAATTCAGCCGGAAACTCATTCTGCGAAGCTCTCAGAGCAGCTGAAATAGAGACCAAGGGAGAAAAATTGTTAGGAATATCGGAAGAAATCACCATCCTTAGTAATGGTAACGACAAGGGAGAGAGATGAAACTATGCAGTCTCATTCGGGGTTAACATTAACTTTAAGATTTTTCCATTTAGGCCTAATACATCCAGTCGTGGAATAATGGTAGCCTGAGAGAATCACCAGCAGGCACCCAAATTTTTGACTTGGATCAGGGTTACCTCTCCTAAAGTTTGCTCAAGCGCTCTATCAAACCAATTTTGACACAAATACCCGATAAAGAAAAGAAGCAGAACAGAAAAATCAGCAAATGTCTTCTTTGACAAGACCTTTGTCGATATTATAAATACAAGATTCGTATGCAACCGAGAAATATAGGGATTGTTATATCAATAAAAATATCTTATGAAACTATTTTCAATTAACCTAGTACCCGCCACTGCTTCAGAAAACTGAAATTATTTCCTTATAAATTGTAAATGCCATGGTGATGACCGATGCCATTAGTATTTATAAAAATATCTATTCGAATATGTCTGTTCAGTTAAAATTTTGCTTTCAATTATTTCTACATATTCACAAAGCCAGCGGAAAGAGCCATAAATCAAGACTGGAGTAACGATTTTAATGTAACTGGAGCGTATTCGTGTTTTGTCAGTTCTGTCATAAAAGGAGAAAAAGCGAAACTCTTTAATCAGTAAATGGCGTAGTAAAAGTAGGGTATAAAACATTTAATAGTTGGCATTATAAAGCTGCCGTAAATTGTCTTATTTATAATAAAGATGTATAATATGTTATTATTCGACGAATAAAGTATTTTCATTTTGGTGACTTTTAAGATAAATAAATAACAACAAATAATTAAGGTAAACGGGGCTATCAAGGGTAAAATTTCAAAATTAAAAAAATAAAATAAAACTATTATATTATAATAAATCATAAAAATTGCTACATGAGCATATATTTTACTTGAAAATATTTTACAAGCTGCATTTAAGAAATGAACAAAAATTAAAAGACTTTATTCGTTCAATAATGACATAAAGGAATAATGCATACACGACTAGCTTAGACTATCTAGATAACAAAAACGACATAAACAATATTTATTAAAAATGGTTTATGGGGATCACGATGGAAAGTTATGACGGAGTTAAAGAAAATATTTTGATATCCATGACATTTTCGGCTATACTGGCAGTAACTAGTAACTTTGTTATTTTAAATGGAACACCCTATATATATATATATATATATATATATATATATATATATATATATATATATATATATATATATTATACTAGAGAGAGGGAAAGAATACATACAAACTCTTTTTGACGACGATAGACCTTGTTCTCCACTATACGTAACATACTAAATTATACATCAAATGCAGGTCGACCTTATATTGGAAAAAGTATATTTGTAAGTTATTTAGTTGGAAAAAGTATAATAATTACATTTATTAAAAATGGGATACGGAAGAATCACATAGATATAAGAACCAAAGAACTAATGGTTAATACATATAAATGTGAATTACAAGATAATCCTACTTTAGCGTTAACGGACGTTCAACAAAAGATTGCAAATAGGGATGGATTTTGTTCGAAAATTGTCTTTAATGACATTAAAGAGAATAAAAGTACACATTATCTGCACCTATAACAAATCAAAATCGTTCAAAATCAATAGATGCTGTAGATGATTTTAATAAGTGACCTATAAGAAGAAAGGTTCATCAATATTTCTTTCGTAATGAAGTTCCTAGAATTGACAAAGTCCTAAGAGATGTAAATAATGATGATGGCTTACCAAATTTTAAGAGAACCACGTTTTACAAATTATTACGAAAATTGAATTTTAAATTTCAAAAACGTGGAAGAAATCATTTTTTATCCGACAGAAATGAAATTGTGTTATGGCGAAGAGATTATCAGAAAAACAATTTAGAGCTAAAAATAGAACAATTTATTACTTGGATAAAACATGGATAAATGCTGGCCATACAAAATCAAAAGTTTGGGTGAATGCTTCTGTGACTTCTGCAAGACATGCATTTTTGGATGGGCTGTCGAAAGGCTTAAAAAATCCTTCAAGTAATTTAAATTAATATAAACTTTGAATTTTTTATCTTTAATATCACATTTAGGAAAAGGTAAAAGATTGATAATCCGTCACATCGGAAGTGAGAATGGTTTTATTCCAGATGCACTGTGAGCTTTTGAATCCAGCAAAAGTGGAGACTACCATGAGGAGATAAATGAGAATTCATTTAAGTCAATCCAATAGAGCGCAAGTCAAGAATTATCTTGCTGCTAATAACACAATATTTAAATTTGCTGACATTAAAAATTTATTCCATAAAGCTATATCTGCTGCAACCATGACAAAAAGTAAAAAATGCGGGAGTTGGACAATTTAATTGAAGTCCAAATCAAGCCTCTCATTATCAACATTAATGATGACATCCGTACATCAGATTCTGAAAGTTAATATCGCAAATACGGTAATTTTATAAACTTTCTTTTTTCTGCATACATACTTTATTTTGAGGTTAATAGCTCTAGATCTTGTAAATCATTTTTATGTTTAAAATATTGTGCCATAATCTGTATCTATCTGTTTTATATTGTATCTTTAATTAACTAGTCCGACCCTGAACAAACGCGTTTTATTGCTTGTCAAATTTAACGTGATACTTGGCAGATTTGAAATTAAGCTCCACCCACGATGCGCATTCGACCACAACACAATTCGTCCTTATTATTTCTTGGCCCTTCGAAGTGTAAGGTACTTGTATAGTCTGCGACAAAGTTTTTTTTATTTTACTTATGTTTAAAGTTACTGTGTGTTGAAGAAATATCGTATTACAATAGATTTGACTTTTTAAATAATTATTGTTAAGTATTTTAAATTATAAACATGTATTTTCATTCAAAATTAGAAGGCAAAGTCTTGTCTGGACAAACGAGGAAGGTAATAGTAAATGTAATTATTTTTATGCAGAGAGAAGCCATGCAAAATCCGCATGTTAAAGATTTTAAAAAAGTTCAAGAGCGTGCTTTCTTAGCAACGGGAGTAAGTATAGCCACTATAAAACGAATCTCTCGTGAAATGAAAAATATAGAAAAAGGTTCTACATCATTTTCGACGCCTAACAAAAGAATGAGATCTGCCCCAAAATCCAACTTGGTTTTCCAAAATCCAACCGATTTTGACAAAGGTTTACTTCGGCGTATAATAATAAATTATGTCACGGAAAAACGAGTTCCTACATTGCGACATATAACAAAAAAAAATAATGAAGACAATATTTATACAGGGTCGCATGAAACTTTGAGAAAAGTGATGAGAGATATGGGATTTCGATGGAAGAAAGCGAAGAATAACAGGAAAATCCTAATGGAAAAACCCGATATACAAGTGCCCCGGAGGAAGTTTCTCAGAAATATTAAACAAGATAGGGAAGAAAATCGGCCCATAATTTACATGGATGAAACTTATATTCATTCCTCTCATACCCATGACAGATACTGGGAAGACAATACCACCGAAGGTTTGCACAAGCCAGTGTAAAAAGGGCAAATAAATGTTTCGTCGGTATGTTCCAGGTATAAGATTAACTACTGTTTATTTATTCTTATACAGTTTACTGTAACGCAAATGTAAAGCTTTCATCTCTGCCATTATTTTTCTACCATGTTGAGTCTGGCTGAATGACTAAAAGTCTATGCCAAAAAAAAAAAAATCTCTGCCAATATTCCTCTTATAAAATTACAGAACGAGACATTTATAGAAGTGTTCGAAAAAACTGCCGCTTCAACCTGACTGAATGGTCAATATTAATGAGTCAAATAAAATATAATTATTAGAAGAATTTTTTTACCAAGTAACAAAAACAAAATATTTTGTATTTTGAGAAAAATTTCCGAAGGAAAAATTGAAACGTCAAAATAACATACAATATAGACATATCATAAAAGTTCCATTAATAAATAAGGTCACTCTCTGTAAACTTGTAGTATAGAGTGTACCAACGAGGTGATGAGACCGAGCGCATTATGTATCTCTTTTCCTCCGAATGCGTTCTCACTTAATTTTCTACGCAAGTGGACAAATTTGTCAAGTATCACCTTAAATTTGACAAGCTGTACCAGCGTGCATTTGTTTACATCGTCCGTAGCT
This sequence comes from Diabrotica undecimpunctata, assembly GCF_040954645.1. NCBI lineage: Eukaryota > Metazoa > Arthropoda > Insecta > Coleoptera > Chrysomelidae > Diabrotica > Diabrotica undecimpunctata. The sequence continues at coordinate 40,465,272 of NC_092807.1, read as the reverse complement.
TGTAGTTAAATTTACTTTAGTTAACAAGTCTTTCAAAGATCTATGTGCGCTATTGTTTATCCGGGTCACTTTTACGAAGATCTTGAATTTATAGATGTGGAGATGTGCCAACCATGTGTGTTTAAGGCTACCACGAGAACTATGCAAAAACTTGAAACACTTCTGATTTATACAAAAAAGGCACTACTGTATTATAATTGATTGCTGTTATACCAAAAGCGGGACAAATCTTTGACAGATTTGGAGAGCTCTGTATAACTTTGTGAGGAGTAAATGCTTGATGGATTTTTGAGGGCTTCTGCAAAACAGAGATGCTGCTTCGTCCCCGTCTAAACGCTTCTGATTTTTCGGGGAGTCTTTTTTGGGATTATAGTCTTAAGCACATAAAACACTAAGCACTGTTGACAATGTTATCATTTATATATTTACACAGTGGGCGAATTTTTGTCAAAAGTGGAGTTAAATATATATATATATATATATATATATATATATATATATATATATATATATATATATATATATATATATATATATTTAGGGATTCTACAGTATTCACTGCCTTCCCTCGCTCAACCGTTTCCATCTCTCTCTGTTGTTCCATTCTCCATCGTTTAGTCCTCTCTTACTCATGGCGTCGTCTACTTCGTTCCTCCAGGATTCCCCATAAATTAATAAGGCTCGTAAAAACAACTATGAGTAAAGTGATCTGCAGAGTGCAAATACAAGGCGATATGTCACAAGCGTTTGAAACATATGCAGGGTTAAGGCAGGGAGACGCGCTGGCGTGCCTTCTCTTTAATATAGCGTTAGAAAAGACTATAAGAGATGCCGAGTTACACAATAGGGGAACAATCTTTAATAAATCAACGCAGATTATGGCTTACGCTGACGATCTGGATTTGATCGCACGTACTACACGAGGACTTAAAGAGATGACTTCCACCTTTTTGACAGCCGCACAAAATATGGGCCTTAAAATAAACGAGGAAAAAACCAAAATGTTAGCATCTATTCCAAATAACAAAGATAGAGCTAGAAACGCAGAAGAAAACTTCAGTATAGACCAATATAATTTTGAGGTAGTAAATAAGTTTACATATTTGGGTTCTCTCATAACAAACGATAATGACACATCCGAAGAAGTAAAACGGAGGGTACTGCTAGAAAACAAATGTTATTATGGACTAAGCAAGCAGCTAAAAAACAGAAATTTAAGCCAGAAAACCAAACTAATAATATATAGAACACTCATCCTACCAGTGCTGACATATGGGTCAGAAACATGGACCATCTCCAAAACAGACGCAAATCTTCTGCTCGTCTTCGAAAGGAAGATACTAAGAAGAATAATGGGCGCATTCTGTGAGAATGGTATTTGGAGAAGGCGATATAATTTCGAATTGTACGAGAAGTATAAAAAAATAGTAAATGGTAGAGATGTAATATCCTTCATAAAAATAGGTAGGCTTAGATGGGCTGGACATGTGTCAAAAGCAAATGAAAATTACCCACTCAGACGAATTTTATTATCGGTCCCAGTGGGAAATAGGAGTAGAGGCATACCACGACTGAGATGGAGGGACGGTGTGGACGAGGACGCAAGGAAAATCGGCGCGGCAAATTGGCAACGGTTGGCGATGAACAGAAACGACTGGCGAAATAGACTGGGGAAGGTCAAGGCTCAACTAGAGCTGTAGCACCACTGATGATGATGATATGTTAGTATGTCTGTTTCTATTGATGTTCTTTGCTTTATTTCGTCATTACTTTTCCTATCCATTCTTGTTACTCTGCAGCATCTTTGCAGGCATTCCATCTTTGTTGCTACTATCTAACTGCTGTTTTTCTTGTTTATGATCCAATTTTCAGCCCCATATGTCATAATATTTCGCACTAATGTTTTATAAATCTGCGTTTTTGTGTTCATATTTAGGTGTCTATCCCACCATACTGAGTTAAGTTGTCGGATTGCTGTTCTTGTTTGTCCTAATCTTTGTGTAATTTCTTCCTCTGTTGTTGCCTTTTTCGTGATTATAAACCCCAGGTATTTGAACTTATCCTTTCCTTTGATTGTTACGTTGTCATCAATCTGTAGATCTTCTATGTCTTCTTCACTTGTAGCTAGGTACTCTGTTTTCGCGAGGTTAATATCTAGGCCAGCCTTGGTATATTCTTCTTGTAGTTTCTTCATCATGTAGCTGAGGTCGTCTTAGTCTTGTGCAATCACTACTTGATCGTCTGCAAAACTTGTATAGGTATTCGTTCCGTACCGGTACTCCCATGCCTTTGCATTTTCTTTTCCATGTAGTCAATGCTTTCTCTAAGTATATTTTAAATAGGGTTGGAGATGTGGAACAACCCTGCAGGAGCCCTTTTGTTGTGGTGAAGTCTCCTATGATTCTTGTTCCCATTTTAATGGACACTTTATTTTCTTTATACAGAGCTTTTGTAGCTTCTATGAGTTCCGTCTGTATTTCTAATTTGTACATTGCCTCCCATAGTTCTGATCTTGGTACAGAGTCATACGCCTTTCTCAGGTCCAGAAATACCAAGTGTATATCTCTATTTTTTGCTTTTTTCTTTTCCGACAGTTGTTCCAGTGTGTATATGTGGTCTATGCATGATCTTCCTGCCGTGAAGCCTGCCTGATCCTCCCCGATTTTGCCTTTTATCGCTTACTCTATCTTTTCTCGCAGTATGTTCCCATATAATCTTCCTATTGATGATATTACGCTTATTCCTCTGTAGTTTTCGCATCGTGGAGTTAAATACTAAATTAAAAATATTGGTAAATAGTTTTTACGTGTTGGAATGGATTTTTTTGAAGAAGCACTATAAGACCCAACATTCTGCGTAATATGAAGGTTCTAAGTTAATTATTAAAAAAATATTTATAAAAAATCGAAATTTCTGACTAATTTTGCAACTGTCTAAGCAACAAATAAGGATAAAAACATTTAAAAACGCCATTTTGAACGTTTTTATGTGAATTACATGTTTATTACTCTTAAATTGTTGACAAACTGTTGTGTCAGAATTATAGAGGCATCTCTTTACTTTGTTCGGGATACAAAATACTCACAAACATCATTAATCGAAGACTACAACCTCTCACGGAAAAAATCATCGGGGAATATCAAGCAGGGTTTAGACAAAATAGATCTACCATTGACCAACTATTTACAGTTAAACAAATACTAGCCAAAGCATGGGAATATGACATGGACGTTTACAATCTCTTTGTAGATTTTAAACAAGCCTATGATTCAATAGATAAAACAATTCTACCTAATATACTGAAAGAATTTTTCATACCATCAAAATTAATACGACTAGTGCAAATGACAATGACAGAAACAGAAGCACAGGTATGTATTCAGGGACAGATCACTGATGCGTTTACGATAACGCAAGGACTGAAACAAGGCGACGGACTAGCTCCAACGCTCTTTAATCTTGTTCTGGAATATGTAATTAGACGGTTGACGGTGAGCGGAAATAACATACTTACAAACAAGTCTACCCAATTAGCAGCATACGCAGATGACATAAACATAATGAGCAGAACAATGAATGCAGCGGAAGAAACCTACGTTGAGTTGAAACAGAGTGCAGAAGCAGTAGGGCTAGCAATAAATACAAATAAAACAAAACTACTCATACAAACCAGATCAAATAGACCGGTGCAACAACACTTTATTGACGATATAGAACATGTAAATAGATTCACATACCTAGGAATGGATCTGGTCGCAAGCAATGAAGAAGAACCGGAAATAAATAGAAGGCTTGTGCTGGCAAATAAAGCCTATTTCGCGATGGGCCACATATTCAAATCGCGAGACGTACACCGGAAAACAAAACTCCGGGTCTATAAAACAATAATCAGGCCCATAGTAAGTTATGGTTGCGAAACATGGGTGGTGACACAGAAATCTGCCAATGCATTAGATGTGTTTGAAAGAAAAATATTACGTAGGATCCTGGGCCCAATAAGTGAAAATAACAACTGGCGAATTAGGTACAATAGAGAAATATACGAGCAATATAGCGAACCAACTCTAGCACAACATACTAAACTGCAGAGATTACGATGGGCAGGGCACGTGGTCCACATGCATGAGAATAGAATCCCCAGAAAATTATTAAATGCAAGAATGCAGGGAAAAAGACCTGTTGGAAGACCTAAAAAGAGATGGGAAGATGAAGTCGATGAGGATGCCAGGAACTGCCTGGGAACGCGTTCATGGAAAAGAACAGCGGTAAATAGAGATGGTTGGAGAAGCCTGTTGAAGGAGGCCAAGGCCCGATTTGGGCTGTAGCGCCATTGGATGGATGGATTACTCTTAAATTTGTTTAAATTACTTTACTTTTTGGGCGATAGACGAAAAGTGTGAAATTTTACCATTTTTGACAATTTGTTAATAAATAATTAAGTCCAAAAACGACTGCAGGCAACATATAGGTTTTTATAACAGAGGTCCATACTACTTAAGAGGATATATTTTTTGCTTATTTCTGTGGCCTAATAGTAAATATTAGAGGAAAGTATCCAATTATGGAGAGCAATTATTAGGTAGTAATTAACAGCCCTCTATAAAATCTCTTAATTAAAAAAATTCAATCGACACAAAAAACAAAATCACAAATTAGTAACCAAATATGGAATAGGTACCCATACATGGAATATAAGCAAACACCAACATGTCACTAACAAAAATACATAACAAAAAAGACATAAACAACATAAACAAATAAATTTAAATAAGAAAATTGTTAAAAATGGAACAAGTAGCCTAATTCACTTGCAGAATTAACACATCCATATATCAAATTTTGGACCAGCACAATCATAATAAGCCCAGAGTCCACCCATTATGCACTTAATCCAGTTTTTTCCACTGTTATCCACGGAAAAAAGTCTTTGGCAAAATACACATTCAGCATCAGCAGAGTTAGGAGATTCTTGGACCAACAACTCATTAGTCTCACTTGCTGCATTAAACTGGATAACATCCAATTCCTCATGAGTCTTCTTTTTTAGAATCAGTCTTATTTTTCTTTTTGTTCGTTTGTTTCTCTTCGCAGTTTTCTTTTTATTCTGTGTCTTGGCTAATTTATTTTCTTTTTCTTGTCTCTTCAAATTTTGATTGACTAAATCATTCTTGTAAGGCGAAGATGTTATGACAGGTATTTTTGTCAAGGCTTCACCAAGTTCAGATCTTGATTCGAGTGTAGTGATGTTAGTTCTTCAACCGTTTTTTATAGCATTTTGTTGAGCAGCAATAGCAACAGAACATTGCAGAACAGCAAGTACAAATCACTGAACAAATTTTTAGATACATTTCTATGTTTCTCTGGCAATAGATTTATAGAATACTGAAACACCACACCTGCTTTGAATGCTTTAAAGTGCTTTGATTAAGCTACGAAGTCAAACGTACAGGTTCAGGTTGTACATTATTACTTGCTTCTGGTACAGATATTTGTGTCAGGGCTTGAGCAGGTTCAGATTTTGATTTCAGTGTAGTAATGCTTGTATAACCGTCTCTTACAGCATTATGTTGCACAGCAATGAAGTCAATATCACTAAACACATTTTTATTTAAAAGCCATAATCCAGTAACCTTAAAACTGTTCGCTGTAAGGTCACCTGTTTGTAGTTTTAAATAGGATTTTCCAAACAGCTTCACGATATCATATGAAAAGAGAGGTCTCATATTATTTCTAATTCACATACGTATTTATACATATATATATATATATATATATATATATATATATATATATATATATATATATATATATATATATATGTATAATATATATATCCTCACTGTAGTATGTAGTATGTTTTTAACGGCCTCGTAAAAGTCTTGTCTTAAGTTGTATGTGGAGGTAAAGTCTCTCATTAGCTGAGCACTCACATTTTTTCTAGGGCAAATAATAAACGGTGGCACAAAATGACCTGTAGCATTCATACAAACAACTATTGTCATAAGGTATCCTCTTTCTTCTGAAGTAAGTGCAGCTATCTGGCGTTTACTTTATGACCGATGATTTGTGGTATCTTACTCTGTACTATTGTAAGGCTAGATTTATCCACGTTGTAAATACGATTTGCTCGATAGTTATTTTTAGTGTAAATATCTTCAAGAAGATTGAAAAAAGCGTCCACTTTTTCCTTATTCTTTATCCAAATCCAAATGCTATTTAACTACTTTTTTTCAGCCCTTCCTGACTAAGTTAATGGATTCTGCAAATTGTTTCTCTTTGCTAACATATACACGCAATACGGCGAAGATCAGTTCTTGTGAAACCGTGAAATTTGCTCTCCATCATCAATATAGATTCTACCAGCTTACTTTCGAGTTGGGAGCAGAATATTGAATGTCGTCCTAATGTGGTGGCTGCTGCATCTTCTGGAGACTGTTTATCTTTTTAGCAAAAACGGAATAAAGTTGTAGTAGGCACTTAAAAATGCTGTGCTGATTTCAAATATCCCATTTTCTTTTCCCGGATGAATTTTACAGCTTCTGTCATTTTTTCTTCGTCCCAGATTTTTTGTTTATTGGTCGATTGTGAAGCTGATAATATTCTAAAAACAAATATAACACATAATTTTTAAAAGAAATAATCTTTTACCTTATATGTAAATAGACACCCTATTATGGAATATTTCATAATTGGGCACCAACAACTGTCCATATTTGGATTTTTAAACTTGGTCAAACTAGTGTCAATATTTTTTCAATTCGCAATATTTTAATTACAGAAGGTCATAAAATGAAATAATAAACAAAATATGGATATACTCAATAGTACAGCAAGTCTGTATTCATGCATAATAATCGATAATACTCGTTTAATACATACCTTTGAAATTTTCTGAGAGACGATAAAACAAAACACTCCTGCCACATGAATATCGTTCGTGTAACTGTCACAAAGGTGTGAGTGCGATAGTAAAGAGAGCGAGTGAAATAGAAGATGGTCGTGTATTGCATATCAAACTTTCACTATTATTTCAAAATAATTTTAGATTACTGATAATACTCATATAGTAGGCTGATGTACTTAACTGGTTTGAGATATTTTGATGTTTATTTTGACGTTAATTCAGTGGTTAGTGTCATTCGTACATTTCATCATAAAAACCTTTTTCGCGTAAAAAAAAATCATACTAATTCGGTTATTTTTAGTTTAATTTATTAAGTTTAATTAAATATTGCCTTGATTTAACTAAGTTTAAAACAAGTATCCTACCAAGTCGACACTGCGATGAACCCCAAGTAGCACATATTGTAATTGTGTCCGAGGAAGGATATGCACAAAAGGGTTTTGCACGACGTCTCAACAGAACTGAATCTATAGTTTCTAGTACTCTAAAAAGGTACCGCGAAACAGGAAATTTTGTACGAAGGCCTGGTCAAGGACGCCCAAGGTGCACAACCGCAATTGATGACCGTTTTTTGCTTCTTAATTCTACACGAAATCGTTCATTTACATCGATGCACCTCAGAAATGAGCTATTAAATGTTAGACAAGTTAATGATAGTTCACAAACAGTTAGACGAAGATCAAAAGAAGCAAACTTAAAGCCCAGACGCTCCGCTAAAGTTCCACGTCTCCTCCAAAATCATAAAGCTCGTCGTTTGGAATTTGCAAGAACATATATTTAGTGGAATATCGACAACTGGAAAAACGTTTTTTTCACTGATGAGACCAGATTATGGAAGCCAGATGGTCAAACCTACCTCTACAGAAGAGTTGGACAACGATTCGCCAACTGCAGTCTCGCCCAGACTGTTAGTTTTGGAGTTGATGGCATAATTCTTTGGGAAGGTATTTTAGTTGGGAAGGACGTACCGCACTTGTGAAAGTGATTGGACGAATGAATAGTGATTCTTACGTTTAAAACATACTGCAAGATCATGTTTCGTCGGTTGGTCAGATCATATGTTGGTTACATTGGATATGAAAAATAAATTCACGTTAATGTACGATAATGCTTGACCACATGCTGCTGCTAAAGTGAGTAATTATCTTGATGAGTTTCAAATTCGAAGATTGGATTGGCCACCGTTTAGCTCGGATTTAAATCCAATAGAGCACATGTGGGATCACCTAAAACGCAGCATACGACAAAGAAATCCCGTTCCAAATATGATAGAGCAGCTTCGGCTTGCTGTACAGGATGAATGGAATGCAATTTCCCAAGGATATGTCCAAAATTTACTTGCAAGCATGCTGAGAAAGATGCAAGCAGTAATAAGAGCTAGAAGGGGAAATACTCGTTACCGATCATGCACTTCTTTAAGTTAAAACGACTTGTTTAAGCAATTTAAATTATCATTTAAGTTTAGAGTAAAATAACCTTATTTACCTAAAATTAAACATTTATTTTTTTCGCAATTTTCCCCGCATAAAAATTTAAAATTGTTCATTAAACATTGTTAAAATAAACTCTATTTTACAATAAACGACTTGATTGGCCAGAAATTATTTTGAAAAAACAAAAATTACAAAATTCTAAAATATTCGATATTTTTGTCCATGAGTTTAAATATTCACTTATACTATTACAAAAAAATATCACATTTTCATTACAAAAAAAATGAGCAAGAAGACTGTTTTAACGTATAATATAATCACTTAAGTTTAAGTAATAAAGTTTTTCTATACTTGTTTAATTAAATTAAAAAACAGAGTGAAAAGTAGGACCCTCCGATTCATTGCAGTCATGGCCGAGTGGTTAAGGCGTCTGACTCGAAATCAGATTCCCTCTGGGAGCGTAGGTTCGAATCCTACTGGCTGCGAAAATTTTATTAAATATTAATAGCAGATCTTATTTATAATAGAAATAAATTAATAAAAAATTAAACAATAGTGTAGTGTTGAATTTCATGTTTTGAAGGTTTAATTGGGGGTTACTAAAAGTTTTGCGTACTATTATACTCAATGTATTATTGATTAGTTTTATATTTAAATCAGTACATAAATCGGCTAATTTATTTCAATAAGAAAATTATGCAAATTGTTCTTATATCAAAATCCAATACAGACTACATTTTTTAATTATTGTCATCGACCAATTAGTCTATTGACTTTTATATTACAGGATTTAAAGGGTTTTGCTCAGACGACTGGAGATAATTTTACACGACCATGTGGGTCCTAATCTCTAGAAATATCGCTGTTTACGAAGTAGAGCAGTCACAGTAAACAGTTTTGACACCTTAAACGCCAGAACGCATAATAAAAAAAAGTTATGTGGGCCAAAATATAATCTTATATACTAAAACGCTAAGCCCTTTTCTTGTCCACCACTTTACTTAAAAACCATATTAGATAATTAAAATATTTTTTCGGAATGTTATTAGTATTACGTATGAGATTGTCAAGATATACTTTTGGTACAAAAATTCACTTCCGGTTTTGAGATGACCGGAAGTTAAAATTTACTTTAAGTTCTAGACCCCACAATGTATATATGGATCGAAAGGTCTCGTCGAGACGAATCTAAATATGTACTTCCGGTTGAGATCCGACACCGGAAGTGATCCGAAACGCGCATAAAACGACAAGATAGAGAAAATCTGGCACCGGATTCGTGATCAGCATGCAAAATTAACTGCTAAATGATATCCATGTCGACATTTGATCAACTAAAAATTGCATTCCGGTTTTGAGGTCGACTTCCATAATCACTTTTTTTTTACTTGCATTATTATTGATGAATGTTATGTATATTCTTGCTTATATTGTTTGTATTGATCTCTTAATTTTTCTCGCAAAATATAAATTTGATTTAGAAAACTCAATGTCGAGTTAATCCGCTAGTATACATATAAAGTATTAGTCTATGCATTTTTCATAGGTATGCTTTAGTATCAGTACAAAATCTTACATTTTTATTGACTTTTAGGAATAGTTTAAGTGAGAAGCACGTGTACATCTCGTGGCCACAAATAACTTTTGGATTCCTGGAGCCATGTGATGCACACTTGCTTCTCATATAAGATAAGAATAAACCTGTCGTAGCTTGTTTATTTTATATGTTACAGTGTCTAGACGACTGCATTACATGTCACTTAGTACTTAGTTGTGGGTAGGCGAGGTTGTAGTGTGTCTTATCAGTTCCCAATATGTCGTATGAAAATGAACAGAATCGTTTGCAAAAGCTAGTAGAAGAGTTTATTCAGACGAAGACATTGATGACAGTGGTCGAGATAAAAATTTTGAATTAGATAGTGATGAAGAAATAAGTAGTTCTTCCATAAATCAAGGTATTCCAGACAGCAAAAGACCTAAAATGCAAAGTAATTTACCTTCAACATTACAAAGAACAGTAGACTTGCAAAGAACCATTGAAAATGTTATTTCCCAATATTGACTGCCAGATAATGAAAGTTCTTCAGATGACGATGACATTGCGATTGATGATAACACACCTTTAATATGGAAGAATATACATGGTTTGAACTCGAAAAATATTAGATACATTCAGTGTTCAAGACTCAGGTGTAAAAGCTGAGTTTTTTGAGATGTATGATAAAACTCCCCTTGGCTATTTTCAACTATTTGTGAATGACGACATTATTGGGTGGATTGTGCAAGAAACTAATCGATACGCACATCACAAGCTAAATATAGGTGGTCACGGTCCAAAAGCTAGAATTCATAAGTAGGTAGATGCCAATAGCGAAGAAATAAAGACATTTTTGGCCATTCTTGTTTGAATGGCATTGCAAACATTGCCAAAGTTGTATTCGTATTGGTCAAAAAATCCATTATACGAAAGCAAAGTGTCTTATGTCGCGTAATCAGTTTGAATTACTACTTGCTAATTTACACTTAAGCGACAATGAAAATAGTGACAAAGAACTTCGACTGTACAAATTATCACCCTTATTGAAGTTGTTGGTATCAAAATTTCAAAGAGTGGTAGTGCCAGGAGAAGAGCTCTGCATTGATGAAACTATAGTTTCGTTTAGACTAGACTGCCATTTAGGCAGTATATTAAAAACAAAAGACATATGTTCTTCTTCTTCTTCTTCTTCCTCTTTATAAGCAATTCTGCTTGTTCAGTGGCGGATTAATACTTCTATGAAGAGTTGTTACTCGATCTTTTGCGCGGTCGTCCGATACTTCTTCTGCCGATTGGTGACTTATCTCTTGATATTTTGACGACACCGGTCTCCTCCATTCTGCTTATGTGGTTATTTCATTCTTTTTTTCTATTTTGTGTCCATTCATTTATACACTGTACGTTATATTTTCTTCTAATGTCTTCACTTCTCTTTCGATCTTTCAGCGTATTTCCTGTAATTCAGTACTCTCATCTCTGCAGTTTCCAGGAGCCTTTGCCTAGTATGCCTAGTATGCCTAGGCATATGTCATTTTTGGTCTTACAGTGGCTTTATAAATTCTTGACTTCATCTCAGTGTCAATGTGTCTGTTTCGCCATATATTGTTATTAAGGCATCCTGCCAGTCTATTTGCTTTTTGCACTTGATCTTTCACTTCTTTGTCCAGGTATCCATAGCTAGACAGTGTAGTTCCCAGGTATTTTATTTCCATTACTTGTTCAATACTGATGCCATCAATTTCTACTTCACATCTGGTTGGTTCTTTGCTGACTACTATTGTTTTAGTTTTCTGAGATGAGATTGTCATATTAAATTCTTTTGCTCTGTAGTTAAATTTGTAGACCAGTCTTTGCAGACTGTCTTTGTCTTGGGCTATCAACATTGCGTCATCTGCATAACAAAGTACAGTCCATCTAATTTACAAACACGAAATATTTAGGCGGTAGATGTGTTCTTTTTTAGAATCACTTTACCGAGTACACTGTCATTACAACCACTAGACATATTTTATTATATACGCGTAGAAATAATATTTGAAGATTTCTATTAATGTTAACTTAAAAAAATACGCAATAATATGTTTCATTTAATTTGTATAAATGCATTATAAAGCGTTTTTATGAAGAACAGTTGTTCGGAACACACTGTAACTGTAATCGAACGAAGGTGAAATTTTGGCATAAATTGGTAACACTTATTTGACAGTTGCGGTGTTGAAACTTTAGTTTTGTTTTTATTATTTACTATTAATTAAACTATGTTGTTTTTTAAACAAGCGGCTCAAATTGTTTTTAACAAGATTATTTTTTAACTCTTGTTTTGTATCTATTTATTTACATTAAATTTTAATTTATTTTGTTGTATACTGTTGTTGTACACTTTTGCAATAGTTATGTGACCTATTTGATTTAAAATGGATTTAGGAATTTTTTATACTATGGCAACTATGTCAACTTCGATCTCTGACGTAGATAATGACGTGCAACGGTTTGTAAATTAGATGGACTGTATTTTGATTTCTTTGTTTCCCATTCTGTATCCTCTTCATTTATCAACGGTTTTGATGATTTCATCCATGATCAAATTGAAGAATATGGGGCTCAATGAATCCCCTTGTCTTATTCCGCTGCCTATTTCTATAGGTTCTGTAAGTTATCCATCTATTCTAACTTTCATTTTGTTGTTTTGGTAGATGTTATTAATAGTTTTTATAATATTTAGGAAAACTTCTCTGTTATACAGAAGATGTATTACATCTTACTCTGTAAAACGCTTTCTTTAGGTCAATCAGATACAGAAATGCTGGTCTATTATACTCTAGTGATTTCTCAGTAATTTCCTTTTATAATATTGCATTTGTACACGATCTTTCACTACGAAAACCCTGTTGTTTATCTGCTAAACTTTTCCTCTGATTTATTAGCACTTGTAAAATTTTAGTTGTAAGTTTTAGCATAGTATTTATCAAGTTTATACCTCTGTAGTTTTCTGGCTGTTTTTTATCTCCTTTTTTGAATAGTAGAATTAGTTCGCACGTTCTCCATTCTTTCGATATTTAATGGTGTTTTATAATTTTAATAATTAATGTTGTTAATTGTTCTGTCATTGCTGCTCCACAATATTTCAGTAACTCGTTTGGTATCCCGCCTTTACCTGCTAGTTTTCTATTCTTTAGGTTTTTAAGTATTTTCCGAACTTCCTGTACATGTGTATAAAGTTCTTCATTTGTGGTAATTTCTGGTGTTTACAGTTCTACCGTTTTCGCCCCGAACATATATCTAGCGTAGACATATGTTCGGGGTGAAAATATACAAACTCTGCTTGGATTGTGGTTATACTATGATCTACAAATTTATTGTGGTAATGATAAAACTGAAAATATGCCAGTTCCGGATAGTGCTGTGTTTCGTTTAGCTAATAACTTATTAGATGTTGGACGTACTATAAATAGATAATTTTTATACTAGCGCTATATTAGCACATAGGTTGCTAAACAAAAATACAAATTTGGTGGAAACTTCTGGAGGCAAAACAGAAAACTTCATCCGAAAGAAGTGACAGATGCAAAATTAAAGAAAGGGGAGATTATTGTGTTGGAGATTAACACAGGTGTAGTAGTAACTAAGTGGAAGGACAAACGCGAAGTGCTTATGCTGAGTACAGAGCATACTGCTGAAATGGTAGACGTCCATGAAAGGGGAGGAATAGTTGAAAAGCTGGTTTCTGTTGTCGACTACAATAAGAGCAAAGGATTTATAGATATAACCGACCAACTAAAGTCTTACTCTACAGCATTAAGAAAAGCAATTCAATAGTATCGTAAAATAGCAATTGAGCTCCTTCTAGGGTCAGCTATTGTCAACGCCTATATAATTTACAAAAAAGTAACCAATAATAACATTAGTTGTTGTTAGTTAGTCCAAGGAAGAGTTGGTTTATCAACTGGTAGATTTCTCTAGACTAACTGGTCCTGTAGAATTTCTATTTCCCTTTGTATATATTAAAATACAGAAAAATATTCTCAATCTTTTTGCATCGCTGAGATTGATAATATAAACATTTTAAGTTTGTTTATATAACACAGGTGGATATTTCTTTTCATCATAATGATCATCATAAACATGAATCTTTCCGTTTATGCTTTTTTTATACCGAGTTGGGCGAATGAAATCACTCTGCACTAGACCATGATGTCAGGTCATTGTTTAGTCCGAATTTTTCTTTTTTAAACGTAATGGTGTTTCGTTATTCGTCTTTTGTTATGGGAAATTGGTTAGTAAGTTTTTTTTTTATTTAACATCCAATGTTTATTGCAATCTGTCTCATTACAAACAATAAGCAATATGTATAATTTATGTACAATAACATAGTGGGAAGCTGCCCAGTGGCAAGCACCCAGGTAAGACATAATATAAATATAATCTATGATATAACAATTAATTTAAACTTATACTTAACAAACAAAGTTTAATACAGATAAACATCACTGATACATATATGAGTATTACAAGGCTAAAAAAAAACAAATTAAGAAAAGATTTAGAAAACACCAGAATAGAAACTTGTTATTTCACCGCACCATGACACTATGCTCTGCTTCTCCTGATTTACTAGATGTCCAAAGGGTCTGGTCGTTTTAATCTTCTTACTTGTGAAATGTTGAGCAGATCTGTGGCCAGCGGATTTGGATGGCAGGATAGTCTGGTCTTGTATACAGAGTTTACAGCAGATATAGCTTCGCAAACTGTTGGTAGCTGTAAATCGTGGTGTAATTTGTGGTTCGTGATATACCAAGGGGCATTACAGATCTGGCGCAGTACTTTCGATTGGAAACGTTGAAGTTTTTGTATGTTGGTATTACTTGCTGTACCCCAGATTTGTTCTGCATATTGCCATACTAGTTTTAAAATACATTTATATATCAGTAGTTTGTTCTTTAGGCTCTCTCAAGATTTGATTTTCGACTCATGTACCAATACATTTTCCTATAGATTAAGCTGAGTTGAAGGCGTTTCTTCCAGATGTGAGTGAGTGTTGTTTATAGAACCTGGTGGCGCGACACCTTTTTTAAAGTAAACGTTATTTGTGTTGATTTTAAACTGTTAACTTGGACTCACCACAGCTTAAGCCAACTCTTTAGTTTAAGTAGGTGATTTTGTAATACCTTTGCTGCTTCAGCTGCTGTAGAATTTGAAGCCATGATAACTGCGTCATCGGCATATGTAGCGATTGTTGTATTGGTCGTCGTTGGAAGATCTGATGTGTATATTAAGTAGAGGGTGGGTCCTAGTATACTTCCTTGTAAAACTCCGGAACAAATTGGAAACAGGTTAGTGATTTCCCCATCTATTTTTACTTGAAATAATCGATCTGTCAGGTAGGATCTTAAAAGTGAACTTATGGGATGAGAAAATGAGGAAATATGGGATGAGAAAAACTTTATCGAATGCTTGAGAGACATCTAGAAATGCAGCAGTACAGTAATTTTTTTGTTCGAGCAAATTTCTGATAGTCTTTACCACCCTATGAATTTGCTCGATAGTACCATGTTGTTTCCTAAACCCAAACTGATAATTCGGTAAAACATTACTGCCCTATAAAATAAGCTCCAGTCTTCTCAGAAAAAACCGTTCAAATACTTTGGATATAATAGGCAACAAGCTAATTGGGCGGTATGAAGATACTTCCGTGTGATCCTTATTAAGTTTTGAAATAAGAACAATTTGAGCAACTTTTCATTGGAGTGGAAAATAACCTGTTTTTAATATTGAATTAAATATATAAGTAATTAAACTTACGCCTTCGTTGGGTAGATTTTTTAGTACTAAACTAGAAATTAAGTCATATCCAGGTGACTTTTTAATTTCCAGATTATCAATTATTTTTTTGATTTCAGATTTCTTAACAGATTTAATAGGTGAAGCCATTTGATATGGTGCATTTATGACTTCATGGATAGCTTGCTCTTCTTCAACTGAGACTTCCCTCTGATGCGGTTGAAATATTTATTTGGTCGTTGTGTTTAAGTTTTTTTGTTAGTTTCTACAGCGAATAGTTTGTATCATCTGCAGGTGAGAGGTTCATTAAATATTTGTTGATTTCATTGTCTTTATGTTGGATCAGTTTTCTTTTGAGTAGTCTGCAAGCTTTATTTAGATTTGCTTGATCTTCTGGATACCTAGTTAGCTGCCACGTCTTTCGCAGTTTTCTTTTTTCCAATATGAGTGGTTAGTAAGTAGTGAAGTGTAGTTAGAAAGAGACTTGGATTTGGAAGAGATAGCTTTCGGCAGTAGTCTTCAAAGCCGGCAATTTTTTTTTAAGTTGAGAGGTGAATTTGGGCTCAAATGCAATTTGGCAGTTTTTTTTTAAGTTAATAACCAATTTTTTTGTGCTGTGCCTTATCTGAGGGATTTGTAAGACGGCGTTTCCAACCATTTGAGAGGTCCACATGGTTTTAAGAAGGAATTGAGTTGCCGAAATTTAAAGATTGTTGTTTGTTGTCATCCAGGATAATGGTCCAATTGTCCAATTGTCCATGGTCACTTCAGACCACTTCCAGCTTCTGTAGGACACAATTGTCTGTTGCTTGTAGTCTTTTGGTTCAATTCTAATTCCAAAAACTTTCTTAAAGGAAATACGTAAGCCAGTGATACCAGGTACATTTTATTAAAATTATTCAAAGTAATAAACAATTTTTCGTTAATAAAAAAATTGTAAATAAATGAAATTATAAGTTTTATGGATTAGCTAATTGTCACATTAGTTAAATGCAATTAATTTTAAAATTGAAGTAATATTTTAAAAAGGTTTAATATTTCACTTCCACATAATGACAATCAGTATTATCCTTTTCGAACATTTGATACATAACCATATATTTAAATTGTTTTGTTTAAAGGTTAACCCTAATGTAAGCTCCGTTGAAAAATCTAGATATTTTCATTTTAATAATAATTTAAATTCCTATAAGTATCCCCAACGTCTGGAGCTTGTTGTAAATCGTTACAAATAGCGCCATTGTAAGTTTTGTTGATAAATTTTGTTAATATTATTTGTAATAACTGTTGATGTGAAGTAATACTAAATATATAAAGTTCATATCTAAACCAGGAGTTGTAGAATTACTTCGTTTAAAAAGATTTTCACCCGTTAATATTTTTTAGAAAAGAAAAGCCTACTTTTTTATCCAGTAAGAGGATTCTTATAGACGGCGCCCTTTCCAAATAGTTTAGAAACCGTCTTGCGTGTGTTGCTCAGGAAATCTATGTAAGTATTTTTTTATTTCCT
This sequence comes from Diabrotica undecimpunctata, assembly GCF_040954645.1. Taxonomy (NCBI): domain Eukaryota; kingdom Metazoa; phylum Arthropoda; class Insecta; order Coleoptera; family Chrysomelidae; genus Diabrotica; species Diabrotica undecimpunctata. The sequence goes on along the minus strand of NC_092807.1, from coordinate 40,448,110 downwards.
TCTCTGTAGTTACCCTTTCCAGTTCCTCCTTTATTAACTTACTGACGACCCAGCTCTACAACGAAAACAAAAGTGGCAGTTCGCAAACTGTTCGTTTCGTTTGCTTACCATATTCCCAGCCCAGTAATTTCTGTCCCCACTTTCAACCCCCTATAAATGATACCCAATGTGTACACAAATTATAGCGTTACAATCCAGAGCAACAGATGCCACTGCTCGTGAAGGTCACCATATATAGGAAATGCAAAGTTCGACCAGAAGATGTGTCACATGTTACGCAAAAAATTCGGCAGATACTGGTAGAAAATTTGCTCAGACTAAAACTCTACTGACCAAAATATTTTATTTTTAATGACTGTAGAAAATAAGAAGATAATATCAATATTTAAAGTAACAGTAATAGCAATCAAATCAGCGTATTCTGGGTATATAATATTTATGAGACAAATAAAAACATCGACTGGATAAAAATCAAATCAAATATAAGTCATAATATAAACAAACTTGGATGTGTATGAATTTAAGAAAGAGAAAGAAAACATACGAATTTTATTTTTCAACAGCAGTCATGGCCGAGCGGTTAAGGCGTCTGACTAGAAATCAGATTCCCTCTGGGAGCGTAGGTTCGAATCCTACTGACTGCGAAAGTTTTTTTAATTATGACATTACATTCACACTCTAAGTTAATTTGTGCGATTATGATAAATATATAACTGCAAGTGATCCACATAAAGACAATGCACAAAGCCGTATCCCTCTTGCACCGGGCCGTATACTTTTCTCAGTATTATTTCTCTCGAATTTCCGAGTTGCTTCATTTTTTTTTTTGTCATTACCCAGGTTCCTCACAATCATAGGTTACTACGGGTCTGTTCTGTAGATAGTCATTTTGGTTATTTTGTCTAATAATTTTGATGTCCTCAATCTTTTATTAGCGTCGTAGGTACGGTTCCTACTGGAAATACGTGCATTAATTTCGCTACTTACCGAATTATGTTGATTGAGTTTTGTGCCCCGACATGTGAAGTCATCAACACGTTCGATGATATAGTTGTCTATTGCGATATTATTTTCATTATTAGGTGTTCTTTTGACGGTCATGTTACGTCTACTTTAACTGTATCTTTTGAACCCAACGTAATTTTTATGAGACTGATATATTTGTTCGGTATAACTAACTAGATTACGAATATCTTCTAGGATTTGTTTTACACTATCAAAAGCTTGTCCAAAATATTTCATAATGACTTTGAAGACTAAGAAGATAACATCAATATTTCAATTAAGAGTAACAGCAATGAAACGAGCGATGCGACAGGACAAAAGAAAAAAATGACTGGATAAAAATCAAATAAAAAGTAAGAGCATAACACCAGACTTAAATGTCTAAATATAATATACACGGGAAAGAAAAATACGAGTTTCGCTTTTTAACAGCAGTCATGGCCGAGCGGTTAAGGCGTCTGACTAGAAATCAGATTCCCTCTGGGAGCGTAGGTTCGAATCCTACTGACTGCGAGAGTTTTTTAAATTACGATGTAAAATTTTATAGCTAATCCTAAGGTTAGTTTGTGGGGTTATAAGATTTATTATGCTAACATATCGTGACCACAGTAAACTGTAAGAGCTTTCATATTGTGAAAAAATTGAGAATTTAAGTAGGAAATAGATATGCCACTGTAGGTCCTATTCACTATTGTCTGCAAGTCAATAAATTGTTTAATATAATTTTTTTTAGCAAGACAACTTGTTTTAAATATTAATTGATATAAAGTAAGTAGAGAACTTAAAGAAAGGGATTTTAAAAAACCACAAAATATTTGTTATTATTTGTGTCCTTTCCAATCTGTAAAGTACTTTTTTAGTTGTTTATTCTTTTAGACATTATTTCGGAAAAAGTTTTACCGCAAACATATTTTATTATTAAATATTAATTACATTGTGGACAAATTTAGAAAACACCAAATAAACACATAATAAAAAAAGTTTTTACTTTTATGTATACTTAATATATTATATTAGTACTAAAATAAACAATAAATCTTATTGGGAAAAAGAAAAAAGTTTTTCGCAGTCAGTAGGATTCGAACCTACGCTCCCAGAGGGAATCTGATTTCTAGTCAGACGCCTTAACCGCTCGGCCATGACTGCATATTAAAATTTTGGCTTACTATACACTGTATGTTGACCGTGGTAAGAATATGGATAACAATTTTTTTTAATAAAATCTGTCAACCAGGCCCATCTCAAATATTATATATCCGTTTAATATAGATCATGATTTAGAAAAATCATTTACTGTGATTTAATTAAAAGTTAGTATAAAAATAAATAAAAACACAGCTCCAGGACCCAGGACTATACAATATTCAATATCATGATAAGTAAATTGGGAGAAGAGGTAAAGAATTATGCTACATGCTACTGGCAATTTACAATCAAATATGTAATACCGAATGTTATCCATCTAGTTGGAGTGAGTTTATAGTTTTATCATTTCTAAATCCATAGAAAAATACAGAAATGTAAGAATAATATATTTAGAGGAATCTCCTTAGGATCTTGTATTAGTAAAATAAAATATTTGAAATAATGTGTTAAGTTAGGAATGTCCTACGGTTAATTTTCGCGAGAGACGCCTGGTTCGAAAAAATACAAAATTAAATTTCTATTAGAAACAAATTACTTTTGTATTAAAATACACAAATGTGACTTTAAAGTATTATTTAATTCAATTTGCTTCGGTTTAACAATTCGACTGACTATATCTACATAACTCAAATATTATTATTACCATATTCAATATTACGATACATTCCCAGACGAAAAAGTCATAAAATTTAATTGTCTTCATCAGCCCTCAACTAGAGAGGCGATGCGCTGATTAGGGAATTTTTTAAATAAACATATTAAATAGTTACTCGACAGAATGGTTAAGTGGAGATTGGAAAAATGGCTAATACCGGCTCCCCAATTTGGACTTGGGAGAGGATTTTCTACCACAGGAAATATAAGTCATCTAGTAACAGATATTAATCTTAGTTTTACTTAAATTAAGTCCGTTACAGCTTTATTTATGGACATAAAAGAAGCATACGCCAATGTCAACCTTAGTATTCGCTATAACAAAATGTCACAAATTTGTCTTCCGGGATGTTTTAATAAAAAAGTATTTAAGATGTATGCCAACAGAACAACTCAATTGGCTAAAGATAGATTATCACACGGAGTCATATTAAGTCCAGTATTGTACTTTATAATAATATATACACATGATTTGGAAAAATCGGCAAAATTTTCAAAACTTTTACATTTTGCAGATGATGTGGTAATTTATAAGGATCAAGCTGAAATTAATCAAGAAATCAAAAATATAAATGATAACTACATAGCAATCAGCAAACTGAGCATTTGAAAATGGACTTACGTTACCTAAAGACCAAACTTAAACTTGTATATTTACTAGGCAAGGAAAAATGTCCCAGTAGAAATTAAATTAAAAAGTATAAATTTTCAGGTGCAAAAATCAATAAAATATATTCGTGTCATTTTGGATCAAAAGCTTTTTTAGAAAAAACATATAGAAAATATTATGAAAGCAGAAAAAGGAGTAAGTGTCCTACGAGCAGTTTCACATTATACATGGGGATACACTCTATTGATGTAGAGAGTTTATATGAGAGCAAGGATAGATTATGAGTCCTAGTGGGGGAATTCAGTAGAATCTGGTTACCCATACTAAAAGAAGAAGTTAAGAAAACGAAAATACCAGCATTAGTAAGTAAGTAACATATCGAGGATACATCGGTTATGTTTGTTAAATAACAAACATATAGAATCAAAATTGGGTGTTTATTGAGAGTAAACTAAATGTAAGACCAAATACTTACCATGTTGGGATAGTATTATAAGTTTTTTTCCTGGTTTTTCCTCATAGTTTACTATGGAATCACTAACAGGAGAAATTTACTGTCATCATGGCATGTGGTTATCTTTTTAAAGACAAATTACATGCTATGATGATTTTTTCTGACGGATATTCAAGTTAAAGTTGATTTCATGTAATATAATGAACCATCTTATGATACAGTCGTCCCAGGAACGCAACTATTGGAATTTTTTTTTTTTATTAATTTATTTAATGTCGTCCGAACCACTGGAGTTATAGACGACAACAATGGAAAATACATATTGTAACAAAGAAAGGTTAATATTAATTACGTACTAACATTAAAGAACATTAAAGAAGATTGATATATGTAATATAAGTACAGTCTAGATATTAATTTAAATATCTTTTATGCCTACAACCGTTAAAAACTTTATAATATTGTGTAGATGATTATTGTCTCTAAGAAGGTCGCCTATGTCGCTGGGAAGGTTGAGTTTACTTCTGGTTTCCTGGAAAATTTGACATTCGGTTAAAATATGTTTAACTGTATTGTTGGTTTGACACTGGTTGCAGTATGGAGGATTGTCTCTTGTAATTCGGTAAAGATGTGTATGACGGGTGTGACCAATTCGAAGTCGAGAAAAGATGACTTGTTTTTTCCTCGGTAACACAAAGGCTTGTTTTTGTAAAACATTGTCTTTAATTTGCCTTAGTTTTTCGGAACACTGCGACCATTTGTTTTGCCACGCACAACTAACTATGTTTTTTAAGCACAATTTAAGATCACTTGGCACTATTTTATTTAATTGCACTTGACCATCACTTGTCGCTGCTTCGTGAGCTAGACGGTCCACAACCTCGTTACCATGTATTCCAATATGAGATGGAACCCAGATTAATACCACATGTTTGTTTTCCTTTGCAGCATTTTGAAGTTCTTTGTCTTTATGAATAGGATTGCTGGAGTATATGTTTTTGATGTCACAAAGAGCATTCATTGAGTCAGTAATGATTGTATAATTTCTCTGGTCCGTTGTGTTAATGAACTTTAGAGCTTCAAGGATTGCGTATAGTTCTGCGTTCGAGATAGTCCAGTTGTTATGCAACTTAAATTTAGCATTATGAATATTACAGAAAATGGCTGCGCCGACTCCGTCCGTTGTTTTTGATGCATCTGTGTAGATCTGTCGGTAGTCGCTAAATCTATCCATAATATCTTTGAAGTTGTTTATTAATATGGCTGGTGGGGATTCATGTTTATTAAATTTTGATAGATCAGTAATTACTGGTGGTTTATTTACAGTCCATGGGGGAGGAGGGTTTTTGGAAGGCTGGTATATTGACGGGAATTGTATGCTATATTTATGAAGTAATCGGTTAATTCGTTCATAGAAAGGCGGATTACATTGAGGATGAGATGAGAAGTAGTGGCTGAAACGATTGCTGTGAACGTTATGGTAGACTGGGTTATCTAGAGAGGATAGAACTTTACAAGCAAACGACAAACTTAAAAAATCTCTTCTAAATTCTAAAGGGGTTTGCCCTGATTTACTACATATACTTAGTATGGGGCTTGTTCGAAAGGCACCCAAAGCGACTCGCAGTCCCGTATTTTGGATTACATCTAGTTCTTTAAGAACAGATTTTTTGGCTGAGTTATATATCACTGAGCCGTAGTCAATTTTTGATCGAACTAATGATGAAAAGATTCGTAGAAGAGTTGCCGTATCGCTGCCCCAGTTGATGTTCGACAGTGTCTTTAAAATATTAATGCTTTGCTGGCAAGTACGTTTTAGATTTTTAATGTGACTTTTCCAATTCAATGTTTTGTCAAATGTAAGACCGAGGAACTTTATTTCTTTTACAAAGACCAGATTTTTACCATTCAATGTTAAAATTGGATTATCCTCTTTTCGCTTTTTTGAGAAGAGCATGCATTTTGTTTTTTCGTTAGAGAAACTGAGTCCTGTTTTGTCAGACCATTTCTGGAGATTATTTAATGCGCTTTGTAGGATTCTTTGGGTGGATTCTAAATTTGTTCCTCTTAGTAGGATAACCAGATCGTCTGTGTATAGTCTTGCTTTTACTGGATGTTGACATTGTTCCAAGATATCGTTAATTGCAACAAGAAATAAAGTTACACTTAATACCGATCCCTGGGGGACTCCATTAATACCCCAGGAGTGAAGCTTTTCTACTATACCATATCTCCATGTGCAATCGTAGGCTTTTGTTATATCGCAGAAAATAGCTAGACAGTGTTGTTTGTTAATGAGTGCTTCGTGAACTTCGGATTCAAGATCAACTAGGTTATCCGTCGTTGATCTATTTTGACGAAAACCGTTTTGCTCCGGGATAAGCAATTTTTTATCTTCCAGAAACCATGTAAGACGACGGTTTATAATCTTTTCAAATAGCTTACAGGTTGACGAGGTTAGGGATATTGGTCTATAGGACTGGGGATCTGTTTTCGGTTTTTGGGGCTTAGGGATTGGGATAATATATGATTCTGACCAAGACTTTGGAAAGTAGTGCTGAATCCACATTTGGTTCAAAACATTAAGGAGGTATATTCTAGCATTTGTGCTTAGTTTTTGGAGAAAAATTATTGGTATATCATCTGGACCCGGAGAAGAGTTTTTTATGCCAAACAATGCATCGTCCATTTCTTCAAGTAAAATTGGCGAGTTCATGTAGTCTTCCGTGTTCTCCGTGATCATTATCTCCTTTTTTTCATTTCTAAATTTAAATTGAAGAAAATTTGGAGGGTAGTTGTTAGTGCTGGAATTTTGTTCGTAAAGGTCTGCAAAAATTTCTGTGATTTCTTGTGTTGAGGTAATGAATTGATCATTATGTTTTAAGAAACTAATTTGGGCGTTTTGCTGTTTTCCAGATAGTTGACGAATTTTCCTCCATAATGCAGACAGGGGAGTAGAGTTGTTGATGGATGCCACGAAAGATTTCCAGTTTTGTTTTTTAGTTTGCTTAATTTGATATCGAGATTCAGCTCTCAGTTTTTTATATTTTATTTGATTTTGTGTAGTAGGACATCGTCTGAATTTGTTAAAAGCTCGCTTGTATTTTTTGATGGCTTCGTCACATTTAGTATTCCACCACGGTACTGGCGTGTGAGTTTTTAGAGTTTTGGTTTTTCCGACTGCTTTGTGGCCTGCTTCTAATATTAACTCAGAGAATTTTAGATAAGTTGAAGATATATTTGAGGTACTAGGGTCAGGGAGATATGGGAGTTTTTGGTCTATTTGGTGTGAGAAAAGTGTCCAATTTGCCTGGTCTAATTTCCATTTTGAGAGAGAAGAAGTTAAGGCGGTTTTAAAAGGACGGGTTATAAGAATAGGAAAGTGATCACTCCCGTATAAGTAGGGATGGACTTCCCAATTTAAAGATGTTTGTAGGACCGGATCGCACATGCTTAGGTCGATAACTGAGGATTCTCCTGTTTGTATATTAAATCTTGTGGGTTCCCCTGTATTCAAGATGTTTATATTGTTACTGTCAAGTAATTGTTCTAGTACTTTTCCTTTTAATGATCGAAATTTGGATCCCCAGTAGGGACTATGACTATTAAAATCTCCTAAGAGTATACGGGGAGATGGGATCTGTTGAAGTAGTTCCTCAATTACGGCAGTTGAAAAATTTTCACTCGGTGGAATATAAATGTTGCATATTGAGATCTTTATATCACTATTAATTGTGATTGCAACAGCTTCTAAGGGTGTATTTAAAGGTATTAGTTCTGCTTCGTACATTTGGTTGATATAGGTTGCTACTCCACCACTTGCTTTATCTTTATTGGTCCTGTTTTTATAAAAGCATTTAAAACCCTTTAACCTTGCATGGTAAGAATCTTTGAAATGAGTTTCTTGAAGGCAAATAACTGATGGTGTTTGTTGAGCAATTAACTTTTGTAACATTTCGCAACGGGTGTTGTACCCGTTGAGATTCCATTGTATGATACATCTGAATGTTAAGTACTTAAGTTTTCTTGAGAGGATGAGAGTTCGCTGTCCATTGATGCAGATGTTCTGGAGAGTTGATGCTGTAATTTTCTTTTAATGTTTGTGATTTTTGTTTTCAGCTTTTTTGAGCTTTGAGTGTACATAGTGTCCAGATCCTTAAGGAAACCTGGTACATTGTCTGTATAGGTTTTAAGAAGATCCAATATGTCTGCGTTGTGTGGGGCTGATTCAAAGAAATTTAAAGTTTGGTTATAGTTCAGTGTAAAATTGTTTTTATCGTCTTCAAACATTTGTTGTAATGGTTGCATTTCATCGTGAATGGATTTTTCCGGTTTAATTTTCTTGGGTTTGGGTTTTTGAAATGTAGGTTGTTTGTGGAGGTCTTCAAGCGGTGGTGTAGACTCTGACATTTGTCGTTTAATGGAAATCGTTGAAGTTTCTTGGGCTACCGTTTCAGATGTTTTCATTGGTTCCGTATTCTGTTTATTTCGTTCTTTGGTACTTACATTGACATTTTGATTAACTGAAGATGCGCTTATGTTTTGACAAGATTCATCATTAGACGCTAAAGTGTTGGCGGCTTCTGTGCATTGGGCGAAATTCTCTAATGAAGTTTGCTCGTTATGTTGTAGAAGTGGGCATACTACAGCTAAGTGACCTGCTTGTTTACAAGAAAAACATTCAAGGTTGTCGGTTGCTAAGAAAATTCTGTATGATGTATTGTCGAAATTTATTATGAAAGAAGCTGGCAATATTGCATTGTTTTCTAAAGGAGTAATATACGTTTGTCGGCGAAAGCTGAGAATATGACTAAATTCTGGGCGAGACGCGTTTATTTTAAGAAAGTTGATAGGCGATAATAGATTTAGACCTAGCTTTATTAGCTCTGCTTCTAAAATAGAATGTGGTATGCTGGGGCATACATTGGATAAAACAATTCTTTGACTTGGAGTGATTAATTTGCGGGCAGTGAGAATTTGATTGTTGACTTTAATTGAACCATAATTTTTTAAGAAGTTATCTACTAGTTCTTTTGAGGATAAGTAAATGCATATTCTATTTTGAGAAATCCGTGAGGCGAAAATAATATCTTTAGGATTTACAGTACTGCCCAAGGCTATTAGATAATCTTCAATTTTTACGTCGTCAACAGAAGTAAATAAGATGGCTTGCTGTTTATCGGGAAATTTGGATGATGTTTGATTTTTTGTTGTAATTGATGCGTATGATTGGGAATTGTATTGAGTTGAAGTACTAGATATGGGAAGATTCAGAGGAGGGTTAGGGACATGGTCCCCTGGATTTTTGTTATCCATTATTTAAACGCCACATTAATAATTTAAATTGTGGCTGAGTACGGTCCTGTTCACCTGAAGAACTTGTTTTGATATTTCAACAAAATTTCGAAAAATGATGGGTGTTTTTCGATTGACAATAAATGCTTAAATATATATGTAAACAAACTTTGTTTACTTACTGGTTTTTGCAGATTCAACCGTTGATTTTAGATGGATTTGATTATAACACTGTTTTTGTTTAATGAAAACTAATTAACTAAATACTTAATGTGTTTTACTTTTTTAGACTCGATAGCTTTGGAACTCGTATTAAATACGTCTATTCACTTTGCTGTCTCGATGCGAACTCTCAACTATTGGAATTGGCGATACCATTTTAAAGTCGTCTACTTTAAAATGTATAATATATGTCTGAATTATCAATATAAATGAGTCAGATAAAATTAAATTATTAGATGAATTTTTCACCAAGTAACAAAAAACAAAATTTGTTGAATTTATTAATGTTTTTATTTTGAGGACGACTTCCAAAGTGGAAATTGAGACGTCAATAAACTTATTTTACCCTTAAATTGTGGCTTATTCCCAATAAGCCAATATGGAACGTCAACGGTATGGCTTAACACAGTAAAGAGTTAAAAATGGAACACGGAGGTTTCACCATAATTATCAAAAGCAGTATAGAACATTACGAACTACAGGCAACTAAAATACCACATACGTAGGCCACAAACATAGTAATTGAAGACTGGAGTGCACCAATCACTATATCATCATTATACTGCCCTCTTAAGCATACAATAAAAACAAATCAATTTTCTGAATTTTTTAAATCACTTCATCAAGGTACACACTAGGATCAAGGTTCCTAGCCGGTGGTGATTACAATGCCAAGTATTCTTTAAGAGCGTAGGCGCAAAATTTCGGGCCAATGCTTTTTAAAAGCATTCATTTTTTTCGAATCCTGAGAAAATTAACAAATATTTTTGAAAAATTTGAACGCAGAATGAAAGCTTACATTATTACCGAGGGCCGAAAGTCCCTTAGAATTAAGTTTTTTTGAATAAGATATTTGAAATTCAAAATCACACTAAATTTTCTCTTTTTTTTTTCACCCCTGTAACTTATTAAAATAAACATTATAGAAGTTTTCAGGGACTTTCGGCCCTCGGTAATATTGTATTCTTTCATTCTGCGTTTAAATTTTTCAAAAATATTTATTAGTTTTCTCAGGATTCGAAAAAAAAAGAATGCATTTAAAAAGCATTGACCCGAAATTTTGCGCATACGCTCTTAATAATAATTATATGTAATTGTAAAGGAAGAAGAGAGACAGAAAATAAACGGATTTTATTTGTATCCGCAGTCATGGCCGAGCGGTTAAGGCGTCTGACTAGAAATCAGATTCCCTCTGGGAGCGTAGGTTCGAATCCTACTGACTGCGAAATCTTTTTATAAGATATTCTAATTTTTTATTGATTAAAAATGTAGTTGAATGAATCGAAATAATAATACGAAAATAAAATCTCAATACTACAAATTATGTTTGTCTCTACAGTCTTAGATAAAAAAAAGAAATAAAAAAAAACTGAAGGCAGATTCTGATTCAACACTTGAGGTTATTATGGCAAAAATTATCAGAATCCACATAATCATTTCCGATAGATACCATAATTTTGATAATGAATCGAGACCAGAATATCAGCCTTGTGTTTGCAGGATCGTCATCTATCATAAAATTGTCGTCAACTTGCATTTAAGGGATGATTGAGGGTTTATTAACTATTTGTTACTACTTCCATTTAACACTATCCACCATTGACCTACGCTAACTTGTGAAATACTATTTTATGTGTGTCTTTTCAATGTTAGCTTAAATGTTATTGTTTATGAAATGAAGGCGCTTCCTAGGTCAGCAATACGTAGTTTTAACTCGGGTCAATGGATTAATTATTAACATATTAATTAATTAACATATTAATAGTAAATTCTTTCAATTATAGTAATATAATAATATAATTTAGTAATATAATAATACAATAAAATTTAAGAGTATGTTCTGTTTTAATATTTAATAGTTAAAATCCTACTAAAGACATAAGGTTTTTTTAGGTTTACAAATACCAGGTACAATTTTTGGTCACGGGCGCCATTTTTATTTTTACAATAAGCTAAAAGCCTTGTTTAGTGCGGATGATCCTTTCGAAAACCTACAAATCTTTGTGTATTTAACACAAAATCGTTGAATCACATTAGAAGTTTTAAACATGACCTGAAACCTACGGTTGTGAGTGCAATTTTATGTGGTAAGTATTATTAAATGTTATGCCTGGGATATAAGGGATCAGAATTTTATGGTATATAAAAGTACCATCGGTAAACTAAGGGTTAATATTTTAGTGATCAAGACAACGTAGTCTATTTTCTTTCATCCTGTATGAAAACCATCCTTATTTGGCTTCACTATCTTCATATTTTCATTCAAGTCGATTTTTTATTTTCTTCCTGTATATTCGACTAATAGAACTGGCGGTCAAGCACATGGCAAAACGTACACTGGATGGACATGAGCTAATAGTGTTAAAGTTTTTTATATAGTCGTCAATATTTTTGGATTAAGATATTTGTGTTATAATTCTCCTTTTTGAGTTATATTGTAAGAAAGCTCTATATCTCACTAGTATGGTTTTCCATCTACACTTCTTTGATATCGTCTTAATGGTTCTAAGTCTGAATCAGATATGCATTTGATGGTCTAATACTATTTAATAGTATTGCTAATACTATTTACTAGTATTGCTAATACTACTATAATCGGTTCACAATTTGTCGATAGCTCACTACAAGTTTAACCCTAATTAGAGAACTGAAATACAGAGAGGATAGGTAATACGATTTAAATAGTAAAAACCAACCTGAAACTGACGGTTTAAGATGTTTTCGACTAACCCACCTTGTATCTGAAGGAATACAATACAGCAGTCAACCTTATAATTCGATTGCGAAGGTATTTTGGTTAAAGATGACCGACCAGTGTCGTAGAGTATATGATTGAAACATTTATTTGAACTAAATAATTATATTTTTTAAATTGTACTTATGTAAATTGTATTTTTTTTGAATAAAACTTCTTTCTTTTATTCAAAAATAAAAAGTTTCTTGCCATTTGTAAAATATACATTTATTTAATTAAGGGCAAAGGTGCCAAATGTCGCCTGGCAAAATTTTCAATGTGTTTTAAATGTATCCATTATTTTAGAATCAGGAGAAAACTAATAAATATTTTTGAAAAATTTAAACACAGAATGGAAGATTACATTATTACTGAGGGCAGAAAGTCCCTGAAAACTTCTACAATGTTTATTTTAACATGTTATGTAACATGGGTGAAATTAAAAGAGAAAATATAGTATAATTTTCAATTTAAAATATTGCATGCAAAAGAAACGTTTTATTTATTCTAATAAATATTTCATTCTGCCTTTAAATTTAAAAAAAAATGCTTTTTCGTTTTCTCAGGATTTGAAAAAAATGAATACATTTAAAACACATTGAACATTTTGACAGGCGACATTTTGCACCTTTCCCCTTTAATACAATACGATTACAACTACTATTACTTACCTTATATAATTACGATTAGAAAACTATTTAAATTCAAAATAAATAGGATCAACTTCGGAATCCGAGTCGTCTTGAGGGTTAATAATTAGCGGTTGTGTCTCTACGGTTGCATCAATTATGTTATCAAGATCCCACATTTTTTGTTCTTCTTCTATTACATGTCTTACTGCATCTTTCCAGTTTTTTTCTGTAATATGTTGTAAAGACTCGTATAACAATTCACGTACAGCTTGTATTTTATATAACGTATTTTTTCTAGCCACATAACTTTTCATTTGTCCCCGACTGAGTTCAATTGGATTTATTTCGCAGTAGTAGGGTGGAAGTCTAAGGACTGTGATGTTTCGCCTTTCCGCCATTTTGTCAACTACGTATTTCTTGAACTTAGATTTGTGTTAAAAGTTCTGCTTTTACTATTCCATCTTCTTAAGGCAGATACTTATTCCGCAGCCAGTCAAGAACATCCTGTTTCTTCCACGCAGTCGTTGGAAGTCTTTCTACTCGTGAATGATAAGGTGCATTATCTAATACTATAATTGAATTTGGTGGTATGTATTCAATCATCTGCTCAAAATACTCTTCGAAAACATCAGCTGTCATCTCCTCGTGATAGTCTTTTGTGCTTTTGGACTGAAATTCCAACAAACCATGCTTAACAAATCCTTTTTCACTGCCAATGTAAGAAATTATTAATCTACTGCCTTTATCAGAAGGTGGGGAGATACCAGTAGACCAACATTCCATAAAGGCTTGCCTGGAGCTTAATATATTTTTATCTGACCAAATTTTTTTTAGAGTATGACCTGAGTTTACCCACGTTTCATCCTGGTAGAAGATTGGCCTTCCTTTAGCCCGGAATTTTCGTATGGATCTTAGATAATTTCTTCTCCAACATAGTATCTCCTCCCGGTCAATCAAAAGTGATTTTTGGTCTGATTTCTCCCACCGGAAATTTAATTCTTTTAAAACTTGCCACAATTTAGTTCGTCCGATATGAGGCAAATCCGGGTTGTCTCTAACTTCTTGTTAAATTTTGTTTAGGTTTGGTATTTCTTTTTTGAAAAAAAAATCCATGAATTTTCCTTCAAATACCATTTTTGGCAAATTCATTAATTTCAATATGCTTTTTCCCTCTCTTTAAGTGTTCGTTTGTGTTTGGGTTAGCTATACCGTGTTTTTTTCTTTCTGATAGGAACCTATATATAGTTGACTCCCCTACGCCAGTCATGTTGGCACAACTTTCGACTATGTTGCGAACAGTGTTTGTGGGATTTTGAGAAACCAGAGCATCGTGAACATTTAGGACAATAGTCTTCTTTTTTGGTGAATAGACAGACTTACTGACTGTACGCAACAGTACCGGTGTAAAACTTGATGATGTTGATGATGAAGCCATCACAAACAATCCAACAAAACGAGCACGAGCGAAAGGTACGTATATGTTAGTAGGTATATGGAATAAAAAATCACTAACACACTGCATACAATTCGCAAAAGAAATATTCGAGACGCTAATTACTGCCGTAGACGCGGAAACACCAACGAGCCGTAAATTACATGCGATCAAAAACGTACTAAACAAAAAAATTGTTTTCGTTCGTAATAACTTCAACCCTTTCAAGTTAAGTTTCGAATATAAACTGAACAGGCGAGGCACGTGGTCAAAGCCTGCATCTTTATACCCATCATATTATTAAAAATCTGGGGAATTCCATCCTAATTATCTTGCAACGAATAGTACCTTCGGAAATGAATTCCAGGTTTTCTAGTAAAGTGACTAAACGCGAAGATTAGTATTGAAATAACCAAAGAGATGAGGTATTCTTATTTACAAAATTGTTAATGGTTAAATTCTTATTTTTATTAATATAATATAACAACCAACATTAACCGTGAAAGTTTGAATTGTTTTTTGCTAAATATATTAGTATTAAAACATTATTTATTGATAAACATTTTGAAAAGAAAATAAATGTAAAACGCATTAATTTTAATGAATAAACACCTCAGGAACGCCTATGATGATACAAATTTTATGGCCGTTTTATGACTTTGAAGCACATTTCGTGCTCTCAACAATTTGTGAACGGATTATAGTGTAAACTTTTCAAATGGTATTGTATTTCTTGTTCTGTCGTGCGAGGTTTCTCATCCTCGTTTAGATGAAAATAATATCTGGACGTAAGAAGTAGCGGTCGCTGCCGCATATACACAATAATATACAAATTAAAAAAAAATAAAAATAATTAACAATTATGGCATGAAAGCCCTCTTTAATTTAATAAACAAATAATATTTCGTTACAAGTTTCTTTGTAGAATTTTGTAGGATTTGGTTACCCATTTTAAAAGGAATTGTGGAAAATAAAATCCCAACTTTGATGTAGCTAAAGGCAAAAATAAACATATCAGATTTAACTTTTTACATAAAAAATATTTGTTTGTATAAAATACAAATTTAAAAAAAAATTGATACTGTTGTCCTTAGTAAAACAAGTATTGAAAATAAATTCTTGTAAAAGATCTTACAATAAAATAACGAAAAAAGAAATCCCTAGTTTTACGTTAATCCACCATATCTATACTCTGACAAGAAATTCAGGAAAATGACTCATAAACATAATATATTAGTTGTGCGAGGTGCAAATCAAATACGCCGTTTACTACTCTCAATAGCGTTTCCCAAAGGCACCTTAATAGCTATTTGTATAACAAGCGAGCAAAGTACTACTTTTCCTCCTGAGAATGAATTTTCTCCGCTACGCCTCAGACAGTAATCATTTAAGGGAGGAAAAGGCACTTTACTCCCATGTTACACATGATTTTTCCACATCCCTCAAATAACAAGTAATTTTTTCATTTTGAAATAATTGATTTATATAACTCACTAACAAAATTTATTAGAGAATTAAAATTAACAAGTAGGTATCGTTACTGTATTTTTATAATTGCATCCTAAATATGTTTAATTTGTGGTTGGGCCAATATTTATATTAATGTTAAATTAGAAATTTTGAGCAGTGGTTATTTGAATAGCACTAGAAGTGAGAGCTGGAACCAACGTAGTTTTCATGATATAACCAACACTTTTATGATATACTTGGTATCCCCTGAAAGTAGTGGTATTTGGCTGATTACAATCTACTTCTTTAACGTTTTCGCTGCTGGCTTCTATGATATGGAGCTGCCGTGTGCGACAATTTTTTTTTCTAAAAATTTAAATTTTTTGGGATTTATAATTGCTTTAGTTCTAAACTAAAGCCCATATTAATTAAGTTGTTTTTTATCAATATCACGCATACGTGTCGGGTGCACCTAGGTATAATTTTTTTGCCAGGTGCTGACTGACACGCATGCGTGTCAATATATTTTTTACTACTTTTAAAACTTTAATAAAACTCAGTAAAAACAAATAAAAACAAAACAAAAAGTAATAAAAAACTTAAAAAACTAGTTGAACAATAAAAAAACTTTATTGTACAACACAAATTTGTTGCACTATTGATGGTAATATTTATAACATTCAACACATAATCTTCTGTACATTGTTGGCAGTGGTAAAGCGTCATTTTACGGATTTTCTTGTCAGAGCATATTCTACATCGCTTTCTGACTGTGTTTCCTTGTTTGTCCTTGGCCCAAATTTTTGGTAATAATGTGAACTATTTTAATTGTCGGTCTTAGCTTTTTATTCTTCCCAATGTTTAATAGTTTTTACAAAACTGACAGTCGGTAGTCATAAAGGATCATCGGACGTCAAACAAATTGATTATGTTGCAAGTTCGAAGTCATTAGCATCAATTGTATATAATGTATACCCAACTTTTTGTACCAACTTAATGATTTTTTTTCGCAGGGATATTAAGAGTTTAGTTGTTCTTGCCGATCGCCACCCCCATATGCTTATTATAATTAAAAAGTGTAGTAGGTTTTTCTCTGGGTCTATTCCTGCTATCAAAAAATTTCGCCATTTTATTTCCAAATTCATTAGAGATATAATGGACTTTACGTTTGTGACCAACTAAAATATTATCAGAAAAACAAGCAATTCGCTTACCTTTTTTAATTTTTTTTCCATTAACGTCTTTGGGATTATGCTTCCTTCTCACATTTAGTGTTCCAGTGCAGTACGTACTTCGATCTGTTAATATTTTAGCTAGTTCATAGGAATTATAAAAATTGTCCATGTATACACTATGTCCTTGGTCCAAATATTCCTGAAGTAGCTCTAGAACTACTTTTGTTGAGTGGCCTTTTCCACCGGTATCATCCAGGGCTCCAATGTATACTAAAGATTTTACAACTAAACCACTTGGATCTGTAAGAATATAGAGTTTTATCCCATATTTATGACGCTTGTTCTTGATACATTGTCGGAATATCAAGCGTCCACGTCACAGCACCAGTGACTCATTAAGGGAAAGGTGTTTTCCAGGATAATAAACAGCCGACATTTTATTATTAAAGAACTTTATTATAGCTCATAGTTTGTACAATCGATCCTAAACTTCTTCTCCACTGGCTGGGTTTCTAACAAAATGTAAGCACCTCATTATGATAAGGAAGCGATCCCTACTCATATGCTCCGAAAAACATTTTTTCTCGTGAAACTGGTTTCCAGTTTGTAATTCTTGATTTTTTTCTGTTATATTTTTAGAAAGGAATACCTCTTCTGCATACTCCCAACATAAGTTGGTTTCGCTAACGATTAAATCCAAAATGTCGTTTATCTAAAACTTTCTCTATTATCATCTAAATACTCCTCAGATTCAGAAGAAACACCCTCGAAGTCAGAATTAGTGTTACTGCCAATAGAAAGATTACTGAATAAGTCCTCCTGGTCAGTAGATTTGTATAATAAAGCTAACATGTCACTTTTACTTAGTTTATTAGTATTTTTCACCAGTACTTTACGATTTTTACATTTTGAAGGTCCCAGTACAGAGTCCGCCTTTATAATAAGCCAAAATGGTCTATACGCGAACGTAACAAAATATAAATAAGCCAACAAACAACGTTCCACTGCAACAATACATTCGCACTGCTCGAATTATTTGAACGCGTGTCTGACTTGAGCGCTCTAATTTGCATCCCCTACTCGAGCACGTCCGAATGCCGTTTCATTGGGAAATTCTGAAAACGGCAAACATATTTTAAATACTTTGAAAGATATGAAATATCTGCAGCATACGTTGTATTTAAAATGCTCTGTTAAATATAACTGGTCAAATGTCACGCAAGTATGTCGTCAGCACCTGACAAAATAACTTAAAGTCACACATGCGTGACATTAGCAGTCAAAGTGTTAAATAAGTGACTCCCATAATTAAATTAAATTCACAGTGATAAGGAGACAGTCTCAACACCTCATGACCATATTCTCGGACCAAAACTCGTCAATTACGTATATATTTTCTTTTCTGTTATTTTTGGCTATTTGTAACAATTCAGCTTTAGAAAAATGTGGGTCATAAATATTATTTGTTATCAACCAACTAATAATTTCATCTTTCCTTTCCTAAGGCAGTTGAAGGTTGTTTATTTAAAAGGACACTGTGGTAAGAAGCATTATCCATTACAACCAATGATGGCTCTTGTAAATTAGGTATTAATTGTGTTCTTATCCGCTCAGTAAAAAGTT
This sequence comes from Diabrotica undecimpunctata, assembly GCF_040954645.1. NCBI lineage: Eukaryota > Metazoa > Arthropoda > Insecta > Coleoptera > Chrysomelidae > Diabrotica > Diabrotica undecimpunctata. The sequence continues at coordinate 40,429,679 of NC_092807.1, read as the reverse complement.
CGTTGATCATTTTTCCATGATAATCAGCTACGTTACATTATGAACAAAACAATAAATTTGCTCCCGAAATAAATCCTTTGCGTGAACCAGAGTGAACAATTACAAAACGTTTACCATCATAACCTCCTAGTTTTTGGATACTTTTGGCACTATTGTGTTGCAAAGAATTTGTTTTATTTTTTTTTGGAGTAAATCCAAGTTTCATCTAAAAAAACCACTTCGCTTGTGAAAACGCTTTCAAGATTTTCCATATATTTACAAAGGAATCTGTCTCTTAGAGCAGCAATACTAGTTTGCTCACTTAATGCTCGTCGATTGTCATCCTTTTTCAATTTAAATCCGATGTCTTTTAACAATGTACTAATCGATTATTTTTCAATATTCACTACTTCTTTATCCCTTAATTGACAGATCAAAGTACCTACCCAGGTTCTTGTTTATTGTAAAATTCACACTGAATAAATCAATACTTACTCTGTTGGTACTTATTATACAACGTATTCCGTACTGCCATTTTTGATGCCTCGGGCATATCAGCCGTCTTACTTTTAAGACGACGTCTATTTTTACCTAATTTTAAAAGGACGGGATTGGTTGCTTTCCTTTTTTTATCGAGTATATTGTCCGCCGTGATATTTTTAAAGCAGCGGCAACTCTCTTAAAATATAATGATTTAATAATAACTGATTACCAAACATGTATTTGATATTTTACCTCTTAAACAGATGTAAGTGGTTCCAAAAGTCCTCCATTACTTCTTTCTTAATCAAAATATTCATATAAATTCAACACAAGTTGCTGCGCTTAAGAATTTAGCGTATTTCCAGGCATATCCTAAAAATATTAATAATAAGTAATTTCGAAAATATACAAAGTTTCCGTTCGGCGGAACTATAGCCAGACATATGTAGTATAATGAAAATTTTAAATTAGAAAATATTACTTTACTCATTGGCTTAAAAATAAATACTTACCGGAAGTAATCAAATTAAGAGACCAACAATTAGTCGTTCTAACAATAATTATGCTTAAAAATATATAATTCAAATGACGTACTCAAAGACTACAAGTTAAATAATTAGAGAAAATCCAAAAATAAATAAATTCAAATAAATCAATAAACACAACAAATGAGCTAATGTCACCGTCAATAAAAATTTAAAAGTCAAAATATACAGAAAACAAGGTATCAAAGACATGCCAGATTGTTGATCCTTGTGATTTCTATGGACAAGCGGCTTAATTTTGCAATACTAGTTTCTGTGAGTAAAAAAGAAACCTAGTATAAAAAGTAATTCGTGAATAATTTCATGCTTGTGAAAAGATAAAGCTATATAATTCAATCATGAAATAAAATTCGTTTGTTATGTTTCCAATGTAACACAACATTAATACATACGTTAATATTTAAAAGCAGCGTTGCTTAAGATCAAAACATGTATACTCAGTGGCATTAGAAGTGTTATACCAAGAGGGAATAATTTCTTGAACTTAATTTTTTGGCAACATGGTATATTTACATTAAGAATGAAACAATAACGTTGTCAAGAATTTTTACTAACAAGTAATCAAAAAAGAAAAATTAATAATGTGTTTGGCGACCCCGTAGCTAAATACGCTCCTGTATACGTCTAGGCATTGACAAATTAAGATGATCGATGTCTGCTTGTGGCACCTCGTTCCAAGCAACTTGAACTTCATGTATTAACTGTGTCAGAGTCTGTAAAGGATGGTGCAAAGTGGACAGTCTTCTTCCCATCATATTCCATACATGTTCGATACATTAACGCCAGCTTCTTGGAGAAAGTGCATAGTTTGACGAGCAATATGAGGACTCGTGTTGTCTTGCTGAAAAAGGACGTCTCGACGGCCGTCAAGATAAGGCAGTAAAGTGGTTTGTAAGATGTCACCAACATAACACGCAGCTGTCATATTGCCTTGAATAACCACAAGTGGGAATCAGCTACCATAGGTAATAGCCCCCCAAACCATTACTCCAACTATCCTGTGTACATGTCTCTCAACAGCAAACCCGATATCTAGTCGCTCTCCACGGCGGCGTCTTACCATCCTACTTTTGATTCATCGGTGAATGCTACATTACGCCATTCTACCACCCAATGCTGCCGTTCTCTGCAACAATTCAAACGTTGATGACAGTGATTTGCAGTCAAAGGAAGCACTAGTCGTGGGCGGAATGAAACCAGTCCAACGGCTCGAATGCGACGATATAGTGTACGCATACTATCAAGTCTACCTACTTGTCCAGACCATTGGTCAGTAATTTGACGCATAGTAGCAAAACGATCTCGCAGCAGAGCAAGTAATCTAAATCGCATATCTTGACGCTCTGTGGTACGCCTCGGTTGACCAGTACGTCTTCTTCGTGTTCATCTACCTTCGTTTGTCCACACACGACAGACACGCATAACCGTTATTGACGTACAATTAACGCGACGGCCTATTTCGCGATACGACAAACCCATATCTCTATACGCAATAATTCTGCCTCTGTTAAAATCGCTACATGGTGGTAATTTTGATGTCTTCGGACTTGAGGTATTTTCTTACACCAAATACAATTAGACTGAGGAATAATAACTAAAAATTTCTATGCAAACCGGTTTTTACAAATCGGTACCTTCACAAAAAAATTTAAAGGTAAAACTTTATTTTTACAAAAAGTAGAAAAGATAAAAGATTGATATTGTTATCATAGCATGTTTTAAATGTTATCATTCTGTTGCCAAAAAGTTAAGTTCAAGAATTTATTCCTTCTCAATGACATTAGAAGTGTTACTTCTAATGTCATTGAGTATATATCAAAGACTTATTTTGCACTTAAATTTTCATTTGAGAAACATAAAATCATAAATTTAACCGAGTGGTAAAAAGAAAATAAACAATATGTAGGCTGCAGTGCACATACGATATTATACACCAGTGTTTTTGTCTGTGTTGATACACCATTTTTTGTATCTTTCGCTTCCTAATATTATTGACACATTTTTTAAGAAAACAGGGCTGTCAGCGGAGAAAAGCTCTTTCGATGTTTATTGTTTCGGTATGGCCACTTTTCTTTACCGAAAAGCGACATTTAAGTGAAGGCATCGGTTTTACAGGGGCGATCCCAATAATAATTAATTATTATTTCGTATGGCAGTTGCTTTATATTGGAATATTTATTGCATAAATATATTGTTTTACTTCTTCTGCAGATTTCTAATCATATCGAAAGCGTTTAATCATAATATCTTTTTAATACCTCCAATGCACTAATAGCAATTGGAAAGGTATAAATGGAATGTAAAAAACCAGTCTTAGATTTTTCAGCTAGGATATTCTTTATTTACCGGGTTTTTCCTTCCTTATATCTTCCCTTTCATAATTAATACAAGTCTTACATATTTGTTCTCTTTTACTGTATGACAAAAATATTTAATTTTTTAAGTCTTATAGTTTTTCTAATCACACTTTCTTTATTTATTTTGTGTAATACGTCGATATATTGGATGAATATTCGGACGATTCAATAAATAATACACCGTAGAGTAGATAAAAATGGAAGGACTGAAAAAAAAGTACAACGGACAACGAACATGAATTTAGACACTTTAATATCAATAATAAATTAATAATTATGAGCCAAAAATCTTTACTCTTCTTCTTCTTCTACTTCTTGGCCATCTTTTGATCTGTTTAATTCTGAAGCTGCCTGTGGTTAATTTCCTGGGAGGTAGATTGCCAACTATCCCTCCATCTTTTAGGTGGTCTTCCGGGAGGTCTTGAACGGGTTGTTTACTAAGGCAATTTTCGGGAGTCTATTCTCATCCGTTCGTCTTACATGATTGTACCACATTATATTACGCTGCCTTCCCCATCTTACAATATCTTGAATTTTGCACTGCTCTCTGACGTTTGTATTTCTCACCATGTCTCTTCTTGTTTTGCCCACTATGGTTCTTATTGTTTTCATTTCGGCAACCCTTAGCATCTGTTTCGTTTTGTTGGTATCTTCGCGCACTTCTATGCCATATGTCATGATCGGTCGTATGCGAGTCTTGTAGATTCTTATTTTACTATCTGTGCGCATATACGGATTTGACCAGACTACCTCCTGCAGACATCCCGACAATGCGGATGCTTTGTTAATCTGACTCCTTAGGTCCTTTACTGGGTCGTGTGTGCTTAATATATCTATGCCCAGATATCTGAATTGCATCACCTGTTCTATGGGGTTGTTCTTAACCACTAACTTACATCTGAGCGGATCTTTTGCTATTGTCATACATTTAGTTTTGTTGAAATTTCATATTTAGTTGGCGGCTTATTTAAAAGAACTGAAAGAGCTGTCTCTGAAGATCATCTTCTGATTCGGCAATAATTGTTGTATCATCTGCGTAACACACCATACCAATTCTTTTGTTGCCCATTCTGTATCTGAGATTGAGAGATGTTACTTTGTTTATAATTTTGCCCATGAGTAGGTTAAACAAGAAGCTGCTTAAACTGTCGCCTTGTCTAATTTCTCCCGGTGCTGTAATATTTTCAGTGAATTGGTTTCTGCTCTAACTTTGGTTACATTGTTGTTATTTAGGTTATGGACTATCTTTGTTATGTTGATCGGTGTTTTGTTTTCTATTAATATATTTAGAATATCTCCCAGGCGAATTCTGTCAAACGCCTTTGTCAGATCAATGAAGCGAATATACTCTGGCATGCTGAACGTTATAGCTTTTTCTTTTATTTGTTTTATTATGAATACTGCATCTGTTTTAGACCGCCCTCCTGTTAAACCTTGTTGTTCTTCAGCATTAGTGATTTGCCCTTCCAATTTGTCCTTAAGAATACTCGTGAAAAGTTTCATCGTTGTATTTAAGAGGGTTATTCCTCTGTAGTTTTGTGGGCAAGTTTTTTGTCCTTTTTTAAATATGGCTCTTATGCCATTCCTCTGGTGTTTCTCTGTCGTTTAAGATTTTGTTAAATAGTTGTGACAGTTTACTTGCAAGTTCAGGGCCTCCTTATTTTAAGAGTTCATCGGGTATACCATCTGTTCCAGGTGATTTTCTGTTTTTTAACTTCTTAATCTTTGCTTCTACCTCTTTCTCATTGTAGCACTTATATCTGCTTCGTATTCGATTATATTCAGCGTTTCTTCAGCATCTTATAGCTCCTTAAAATGCTGTTGCCATGTCTCTATAGGTACTCTTTGGGTCTGCACGAACTCGTTAACTGGTTTTTTTTTGTTCCAAAGCATTTTCCATTTTTTTTTGGGCACCATGTAGGTCGTAATCCATGTCGCTGGTGAATTTAGCCCAATGTTCTCTTTTGGTTGATTTTATTCTTGCGTTTACTTCGTCTATTACTTGGAGATTTTCTGCGAGAGCTTCTTTCGATTGTGTGCGTTTATATCTCAGGTAGCATTTGCATCTTAATTCAGAGTGTTCTTTTACCTCTTGACAAAACCACTGTTTGGTATCGTTTATCACTCTCGTGTTAATTCTCCGATTTCCAATTGCTTCTTCTGCAGCTTGGTTGATGCATTTCCTGATTTTTTGTCAAGTATCTTCTACTCCCAATTCTGGTGGTAACTCGATCTCTTTTAGTTTGCTGGTAATCGTGTTCTCATAAAGGAGTTTTGTACTTTTGTTTTATTACCTAGTGTGACATCGTTTCCGATCATTGTATTAAGATCCCCGAATACGATAATTTTGTAATGAGCATTTATGTTATCTACGGTGTTTTGTAGATTGTCGAAGTATTTTGTCCTCTTTAGACTGAGATTCTTTCGAACCTCCAGTTTTTTCTACCAAATTAGACAGCATTTTTTGTGACAAGCAAATATCTTCTGACGCCGAAATATCGCTTGGTAATTAAGGACTTTCTATTGAGCTGTTACTCATGCTGGATTCACTAGATTCAATAGTAATGCGACATTCTATTGTAAAGATCGTCGCCGAATGTTTTTCTAAAATATACCACCTTAATATATATTTAAAATCTATTGGCGAAGGATGATCATTTGCACCGCCCATTCCTCGAATATAAAAAAAAAGTACTCTAGCAAAAGTCCTTTATGTTAGATAGACAGATAGATAGTTTATTTGATTGTAAGTTACAACAAGGTTTACAGCAAGTCAAAACTAAAATTATAAATATTAAACATTACAAAAAAATGGAAACCATACATTAAAAATATTTAAAACAATAAAATACATGAAAACGTACAATATAGACATATAAATAAAATAATATTAAATTTGGATATGTTGCAGCTTAAGCATTCACAAATACACTCTCGTAATATTCACCTAATGTACAAGGACACATGGTCACTAGGTACACTTTGACTTGGTTTTTAAAAGCTGTAGTTAAATTATTGTTTTTAAATTTTTGAGGAAGTTGATTATACAGTAGTAAACTACAGACAGTCGATGACTTCCTACTTATTTCTAAATGTCGATAAGGTACTACAAACTGTCTCTTATTTCTTGTGTTGTGTGAGTGAATATAACTGTTACATAAAAAAGTTCTTTTATTTTTATAAATTAGTATCAATAATTCCAAAATGTAAATTCCATACACTGTTAATATATTTAAATCTCTAAATAGGTTTTTACAGGACCAACCATACGGAACACCTGCAATACATCTGGCAATACGCTTTTGGCCTTGAAAACGTCCTTTATACTAGAAAAGCCACCCCAGATAGTTATACCGTAACTCATTGTCGATTGTACCTCAGCAAAATAAAAAAGACGAAGGTATTGCATACTAAGTATTCTACTCAAATTTCTCAATTGATAACATTTAGAATTTAGGTTTTTACATACATTCCAACAATGCGTCTTAAAAGATAAATGAGAGTCGAAAGTCACTCCTAAAAACTTCACATACTACAACTCAAAATTGATGGAAATACTTAAATCAGGTTTAGTAGAATTTGAACTGGATGTAAATAATAAAAATTTAGTTTTGTGAACATTCAACAGGAGCGACTGATTACTGGACCAATCAGAGAAGGTCTTTAGTGAGCTTGTTATTTTATCTTGTAATAAAATTATGTTTTTATCGCGATATAGCATTGTTGAGTCATCCGCATAAACTGATACAAATGCATCAGACATTACATATGGTAGTTCATTAATATACAAAATAAATAATATCGTGCCCAATATGGAGCCCTGTGGTACTCCATTTCTATTATCAATCGGATCAGATATTCAAATCTTAAAGGTAACTATTTGGTGCCGGTCTTTCAGAGAGGAACCAAACCAACTATGGGCAACACCTAACACCATATCTGTACAATCTATCGAGGAGTACATCGTGTTGCACACAATCAAAAGCACGACTGAGGTCACAAAAATGGCCGTTGGATTTTCACTGTTTTCAATTGAGATTAAGACTTCCTCATAGAAACTGTTAATGGCTGTGGAAGTAGAAAATTTATTTGGAAATCCATGTTGATGCTTTGTGATAATTTGGTTGATATCTAAAAATAATAAAAATTGTTTTAGCATTTTAGCATACTGAGAAAAACACCAGTATTGAAAGAAGCATTTATAATGTGAGCAAGTGGTATCAAAATCTGAGACGTAATTTTCTTAATTACTATACCTGATATTTCATCTAAACCAAACGATGATTTGTTTTTAATTTTATATTTTGTTACGTCCAAGATCTCTTCCTCTGTTACATAAGATAGGAACAAACTATTTTGAACAAAATCGTTGGAATGCTGAAAATTTAAATTTGGTTTAATTATTTTACTAATTATATCTAGTGGTGCATAAATAAAGTAATCATTAAATTTGTTTGATATTATATCTAAATCTGTAATCCTAGTATTATCTATTTTTAGACAGATATTTTTGTGATTTTTTTGTTTTCCATTAAGTTCACTTATAACAGCCCATGTGGTTTTGTTTTTGTTAGATTATTCAGAGATCTTGTTAAAATAAAACTGACTCTTTGTGGCCTCAACACGAACTTTGTGCTGATATTTTTTTTGTCTATAGAGAGTTTTTAGCTCAGGGTATGCTTTACTCAAAATATACAAATCCTTCAGACTATCTGAAGAATATTTTACTTCTTGTGTGACCCATGTCTTTTTTTTTGTTTTTGTGATGTTTGGTTTTTCTAATAGGACAACTAATATTGAAATAACTGTAATTTATCATGAAAGGCGTTATATTTACTCTCAACATCAGTTGCATGATAAACATCTTGCCATGTTTCTTTACTCAAAAGATTGTTGAATGCATATATAGCGCCTTCATGTGTTACTCTGAAAGTATTTCGAACTGATGTTATAGTTAAATTAATAAAATTAATCCTCAAAAGGAACATATCGTGATCCGATTTAGTATTTACATTTACAGTACCTATACAATCATCACAATTTGTATGTACCTGATCCAAAATATTTCCGCATGTGGAAGTCGACCCTGTAGGTGTAAAGTTTCTGCATGACAAACCATAAGATGCTAGTAAAAGTCATTTCTTCATACTTCACTTTATTTGCGTATGTGTTGGGCGCTTCATAAAAAACCTACTTACATAGGAGCCTACTGGCCATAGTTTTGGGTCCATCGCTTTACCGAAATTTTGTTCAAAAATTTAAACTTTAAAAGATGAATGTATGTTGAGATGATTAACCGTTAACGACACATATTACTTCTGGAAAGTGTTTTTCTAACATCTTCTTAAGATTTTCTGGCGTTGTATGTTGGTCTACCCTAGTAACATGTAGATGGCTAAATTTTGGGACACCACTGATTTCTCAGTTCTCATTATTACCTATAACAAAACGTCCATTCCTTTTTTTTGTGTCTAACCATTTTCCATTCTTGCCCATTATTATTTGTAACCGAATTTGTATTTTCAATATTTATCAAATTTTCATCGTTTGTTAAATTAATAATATCTAAACATTTTGCTTCCGTTTGTATTCTTAAAATATCAGCTGATAATTGTTTATTTTATTGGTAACATTTTTAAACACAGTTTTTGTTGGAGAATTCCTTTCTTTATGAACAGCTAGACTTTCATTAACAGCAATATTTTTTGCGGGTGTAGTTTTTTTTGTTTTTTGAGTATTCTTTTCTGCTAGACTGTATCGGTCATTTAAAATTGAGGTTTCAGTTAGAATGATTTATTAAATTCATATTTTGTTGAGTAGATGGCGACTGGTCGGTTAATTGCATATATTTAAATAAATGTAGTTGTCCTTTCAGTAAATTTATCGTTATTTGTTGATTTGATATAATATCATTCTGATAAATAATTTTCTTTAAGCACCTGATTTCAGTTATCCTTGGATTCTCATCGTCAGCCCCTTTATCCAAGATTTCGTTTACGGTATAACTTACCCTAACACTTTCTTTATAGCATATAACTGTTTGATCGTCGATACATTTAATACATTTTAATTGCTTCAGGCAGCCTCTATGTGATAACAATCCACATTTTGCACATAAAACCACTTTGTGCAACTTTTAGGCACTTTTTACAGCATTTAACTACCGAGTCGTAAACACGACCGTTTCTCTGCGAAGCCACCTTGAACAACACCAACCAACCCGCATTGAATTGACCATTTCTGACATTTCATCCAGTAGACGTGCCTGTTTATCTAAATCTGTACCATATGCATTTCGTGTTCCAGTAACTATCTTTTGGCATAAGTCCATTTCTATAGCATAATAGCTTTTGCTACAGAATTTGACAATAATTGAACTGCAGGTCTCACTCTTTACCCCATAGAGCCTTTTTAAACAGAGATAATGTGGTGCCAGTTTATGCGCAATTGTCAATTCTGAAGTCGATATATTTAGTAAGGCTTCAAAGTAATCATTGTTGATTATTTTATTGTCAATAACAAAACCATGAACAATGATTTCGGACAAGGTAAATCTAATGTGGAGGATCTGCAAAAACAAAAATATTTAAAGAGTTATCACAGGGGTGATTAAAAACAATTTTTTTCATATTCAACACTCAGCTGAGACCAAAGAGCAGTATTCCAATACCCATGTCACTGGTGATCTTATATGTGGGGATATTATAGCTACGGCACAACCCATCATATTTGTCGGTAATACACAAAATTGAACTAAACAGACTAAACAATAGAAAAAGAGATCGAAAATTATTTTGCAATAAATAACAGCTTCAACAAACTTCTGTTTTGAATATGGTTGTTGAAGCCACTGGAGTTTCTAAAAGTGGCGTCCCGATAATTATTAAAAAAGGGCAGCTCGGGAAACATCTTTAAATCTCCCAGAAAAAAAAAAAATCAATCAGCCAAAACCAAAAATAAACGTCGATGTTTGTGAGGAAGAAGTTATAAGAAACACAGTTCATACCTTTGCAATTATTCATAGCAGCAGACCTACAATGTAGCTGTTTACAACACTAATATTAATTTCCAAGGAAAATTATCGTCGTGCAAAAAAATGATGAAGAAATTAGGTTTTAAATGGCAAAAAACCAAGGACGGCTGAAAAATTCCCATGGTAGAAAGAAAGAAATATGAAGAAAAGTAGTAGAAAAGTTACACCACAAACTATAAAACCAAACCTAGAATAGAATGATTCTCCACAAAAAAGGACCTTTAACTGAAAACTGCTTTAGTTTTGTTATACGGGGTTTATTTAGTTGTTGAGTTTTAGGATAAGTTGGTTAAAATTAAGGTAAAATAGTATATATTTAAATGAAATTAGGCTAAAGAAATTAAACTGAATACAGTTCAGTTTATTGATATTTTATTTTTGTATTAATATTTATTCTTCTTCATCACAAACCTGTGAAAGTGTATGAGATCGTGTGAACTTGTTCAAAAAAAAACAAAATAATAAATAAATGTCAATAAATATACCTATACCGGATGCAAGTTGTAAAATGATATATTAATTGTGAAAAATTCCTATACACATCCATAAAATGTGAATGTATTCATCACAATTTCTAGATCCCTCGTACTTTATAAGTGATAGAGCTTTTGCGAGACAAGGATATTGATTCTGGTTCTTGGCGAGGACCGAGAAGCTTTTCTGAAAATGGAAACTGGTACACCCACGTCACTTTGATTTTAACGTTGACTTCTCTTGTGAAGTAATCGCAGTGTTTTGTAAATACCTTTAGAAAAACACCTACACTGACGAAATTTAATTTTGAAAAAGGGATCTTGAATTTTCTTGCTAAAAGAAGTAGCATATTATATTTAAATTTCTAGAAATTAATTAATTTATACCTACATATTTTATGCTGGTGATTTTATGATTACTTTTGAGTTATTTTATAATTGGCCTTTGATGAATTTTCTTGTTATTCTTTTTCTTTAAGTACTTCACTCTTAACTGACGTTGGGGATTAAAATACATTATTCTCAATAAAAAATCTGTAAATAAAAGAGGTGGCAATTATCGCCAAAGACGAAAAAGATAACTGTCAAAATATTTACTGGAAAAAGTGTCAGTAATTTCAGCTCCAAATGAAAAATGTTTTTTGTTGGTTTATGCGAAATATTGTAACGTTATAAACGATGTTTGTTATTTTTTTTAAATAATTATTGGACTTCAATTTTTTTTTATTTTATTCATTTAATAACTTTGTCTTTTATTTTACTATTTTTATTATAAAAATAGTTTGCACTTAACTCAACCCTTTGATCTTTTGAACTTTTTATTTATTAAATATTCTGTAATCTAAATTCCAATTTCCATTTTTACTTCTTCTTCTTTGCGTGCCATACCAGAATTGTCCGACGTTGACGATCACCACTGCGAAGGCTTCTCGACTTCTTCTACAATATGGAATAATTGTCCTGCATTTAATATCTGAGTCCATTCACGAATGTTTTTTAACCAAGAAACTTGTTTTCTTCCTACACCTCTACGGCCCTCTATTTTGCCTTAAAGGATCAGTTGTAATATTTTATATCGACTTCCCCTTACTATATGTCCCAGATAAGACATTTTTCGATGTTTAACAGTCTTTAGCAGTTCTATCTTTGTTGACGCTCCTTAGTACTTCTTCATTAGATTTCCTTGCTGTCCAAGGTATCCTCAGCATTCGTTTATTAACCCACATTTCAAATTAAATTTTTCATTTTTACGAAATATTTTAATTCCTTTATTCAGACCCTATTATGTTCTATGATATGATAAAACATAAACAGTGTTTCCGTAAAGTATAAAATAAATTCGATATTTCCTAAATGAAAAGCTTTTGTAAAACAATCTAAAACACGTCGATTTTTAAATTTAATGTTCTACATTTTACAATAAAACTTCATTATACAAGATGATACACATTACAGTGATGACGTCATCAGCTCTTTTTTTAAATGTAACGCCCTGTATTTTAGGACATTTTTATATCAATGAAAATAAGCTGATTCCAAAAAAATATAATACTGGGGGTCTAACGGATATAATTTAAAAGATATGCGCTAAGAAAATTAATTTTTATTGATTTATAATATTAATAAATTATAAATAAATTATAATAAATAACTTGAAAGTAATGCAGTAATTGATACATGACTTAATCTTAAATGTTCGAATTGTAGCCATTGTTGTATTTGACAGTTACCCAAACGTTGTACAAATTCTTGTAGAACCTTGTTTATGCTTTCTTGAGAAATATTTTTTATTTCTTTACGAATTCTTGTTTTTAAGTCTTTAATATTTGCAGGTTTCGTTTTATAAACAACATTCTTTAAATGACCCCACAAAAAAAAATCCAAAGGATTGAGGTCTGGCGACCTCGCTGGCCATTCAATATGTCCACGTCTTCCAATCCACCTGTTCGGAAAAATATCGTTTAGGTAACTTCGAACATCTAAAGCATAATGCGGAGGTGCACAATCCTGTTGAAACCATAAACTTTTATCAAAACCTCCAAGATTAATTGTACTGGGGAATAAACTAACTAAAGTAGGTACGAGATATCCACTTAAAAACTGAAGGTATGCTGGCCCGTTTAAATTACCATCGAAATAGTAGGGTCAATGATTTTATTTCTTACAATGCCAGCCCATACGTTTACCTTTTGCGGGTATTGTGTATGATGTTCCTGCATCCAGTTGGAGTTTTCTCTTGCCCAGTATCTACAATTCTGACGGTTGACTTTGCCATTTAATTTAAACAGAGCCTCATCAGAATCCTTTAGATGCCCTTCTTGTCCATCTTTTGGTGGGACATATCGAAACTACATGGGTGGAACTTCTTGAGCTCTATTAAAGACTTTCCACAGCACATGGTCGACCGATCAAAAACAACTGCAGCTGATATTCAGAACTTATTGGCCACCTCAAAATGCAAAAAGAAAGTATCTGGATTCAGGTACATCAGCAACTAACCACTACATACAAATAATATTTTTGAACCAAGAGAGGGTTGCGGTGGCTGTTATCCATCATTATTTTGCACAATTGTATTCTTTTATCTGGATCATCCTCGTTTAATTCCTGTACAACTGTGCATTTTACTTACTTTTACGTACTTTGTGTACCGTTGTTTGGCAAACATCAAGATCACTATTAACCTTACGAACCGAAGTGTGCGCATCTTCTTCAAATGCAAGTAGAACATCTAATAATTTACAGAGGGACGACCTGATTTGCGTGCATTTTCAACCGTACCAGTTTCTCGAAATTTCTTTTCAATCTTACTGTTGACTGCGTGATGGGTATTTCTGGATATTTATCATTAAATAAATTACACACTTCCATCTGAGTTAGCGATTTTTCTCCATACCCAATCATCATGAGTATTTCAATTCTTTGCTTTACACTGTAACACTTCTTACTACAATGATATATGAAAGACCAGAATCGCTTACTGTCGAAGAGAATTGGGCGGGGTTTTTTTAAACATATAGAAACTATATCGTATTTTAAATCAAAGCACAATTAGAAAATATGAAATTATAATTTATTATTGGACGCCACCCCTGGTTTATCCTCGAAGGGAACGAGCAAAAAAAAAATTAAGATTTATAGAAGGTTTACAAGAAAACTATATTTTATTATTTCTTAGTAATGAACAAAAAGAAAACATTAAAAGTTATGTCATCCCAAAGGGATACCAAAATACCATTTTATGTTTACATTATCATAAACAAAAAAGCTTTGTATCGTATTAAATTAAGAATTAGTTATAAAGTAAATGAATAAAGGTATATATATTAACCCCAAATTTCGAAATTTGTTTACATTGAAAATAATATAGTTATTTATCAACTAGGAATAATAGAGAAATTAAACCTTTAAATAAAATTAAAACACTTCACTATACTTATTTTCATTCTTTGAGTTCATAATAATTTCCCGTTTTCTTGAAAGTAGGTATAATAAAATTGGTACAACCTGAATCTGCTCTGTTTCTTTTCTTATTTAATCAGTCAACCAAATAAACCATTGATTCGGCTACATCCTATATCAATCCACCACCATCCTAGATAAGAGGGGTTAGGTACTCCATAAAAAGATACCGCTACTGGGCCAGGATCTGGAATAACTCCATTCCAATATTATCTTGAGGCATGTATCAGAAATATCTCAGCATTATAGCCTCTCCAATAAGGGTCTCTAAATGAGACCCATTTCGGAAACAAGTCTTAACGGTTGGACGTTCTTAACAGAAAAGAGGGGGATGCTATTCTTGCGCTCTCTGAAATTGGGCGTGAGTGACAAGTTGATGAATAGGCTCATCTACCGGATATATTTGGAAATTACAGAAGAATCCTTGAGTCGGCTACAGGTACTTGACAGATAGATGGGGTTAGTAGTTTTATTTAAAAAAAAAAATAATCGAAATTATAATGATTTTCTTTTAAATCTTTTGAAACGGTTACAACACTCAAATTCATTTCTACTTAAAATTAATTCTAAGCAATAATACAGAACATTCACGAATTAATACAATTATTGTACTACTTAATTGTTATTGAACGTTACTAAAAATAATTACAGTTTACCAACAACTAGAAGTAAACTACTTTTTTGCAATTGATAATAAATAATTTATTTTTTAAGAGCATATCTTTCAAATTATATCCATTAGACCCGACTAGTATACTTTTTGAAATCAGCTTATTTTTATCGATCTAAAAATGTGCTCAAATACAGAGTGTTACATTTAAAAAAAGAGCTGATGACATTATCACTGTAATGTGTATCACCTTGTATAATGAAATTTTATTGTAAACAGTAGAACATTAAATTTAAAAATCGACGTGTTTTAGATTATTTTAAAAAGGCTTTTCATTTAGGAAATATCGAATTTATTTTATACTTTACGGACACACTGTATAAATTATTATGCCACACTTCAGTCGAAAAAGTATATATGTCAGTTGACCACCCTTTGACTTGTGTCATGTTAGCTCTACTTCAACATAAAAACGGAATAACTTGTTGTAAATATCCTTCATCTATAAAATGATATGCTTCAGTTGAAAATCCATCTATATATTGAATCTATTTCTATTGTGAGTACTTACATATCTAGTTAAATAATTTTTTATATCTGTCGTTTTATAATTAAATTTTTTATACCTACATAACCTCCTTATATATGTTTCTTGTAACATATAATTCGTCTCATATGCAGTTAGTATCTTTATTATAATTTAGTTATTTTATTTAATGATAAACTTGCTAATTTGGTATTTTCTATTTAATAATGTAATTATTATAATCTTGATATAACAAGAAAATATTTTAACATAATGCAGTTGCTAACACAAGGTAAATTTTTCTAGTTTTTGGCTTTTTTTTCTTCTCCATGTTTTGGTGGGACATATCGAAACCACATGGGTGGAACTTCTTGAGCCCCGTTAAAGACTTTCCATAGCACATGGTCGACCAATCAAAAACAAATGCAGCTGCTATTCAGAACTTATTGGCCACCTCAAAATGCAAACAAGAAAGTATCTGGATTCAGGTAGATCAGCAACTAACCACTACATTCTGCAATCGAGTCTAACTACTTGGAGACAACGTCAGAAGCCATTAGTATCATTTTACGTTTTGTAAACCCATAGGCAAGATTTTCTGTGTTAATTTTAATTTAATATTAAAATTTTATTATTATTATATTTTTTATGTATAATAAATATGATTAATTGATATCTTAGTTTAGTTGTCCCAGCCAAACTTATTTTTCAGATTTACTTCTAATATAAGACGTTCTCATACCTGAGAGACTAATCTAAACGGGGTATAACAATTTGCTCCCAAAAAAAGTTGTGAGTATTAATGTTCTAAATTGACTATCAACTTTCGGAGGTAGTTATATTGTTACGCATTGGCACTCACCGTTTCTGATGGGTCGTTCAATGGTTACAATATTAAAAACAGGTTTGTTACTAAGAGCAAAATTAAAATGTTTTTCTAACTTCTTCTTCTTCTTGATGTGTCTATCCGTTACGAATGTTGGCGATCATCATGGCAATCTTTATCTTATCTGCAGCAGCGCGGAAAAGCTGCACAGATGTTGTATTAAACCAGATTCGATGGTTCTTTAACCAAGATGTTCTTCTTCTTCCTGGACCTCGTTTTCCAAATATTTTTCCCTGCAGGATGGCTTGAAGGAGAGCATATCTGGATTCATTTCACTTAGTATGTCCGAAGAACTGTAACTTTCGAGATTTGATGGTCAGTACTTCTTGATTCTTCTTCATTCTTCTCAGGACCTCCTCATTTGTGACTCGGTCAGTCCACCGAATCTTAAGCATTCTCCGATATAGCCACATCTCAAATGCTTCCAGTTTTCTGCACATATCTTCATTCAAGGTCCACGATTCAACACCATAAAAAAGAACAAAGAAGACGTAGCATGGCAGCATTCTTACTTTTGTATCAAGAGAGAGGTTGTGACTCTTGAAGAAGGCTCCCATCCCATTGATGTGGATCTAGCTTTTCCGATGCGTGCTCTAATCTGGTTGTTGGTACAGTCTTCATTTATTATGGTGCCGAGGTAGTTGTAGTGCGTCACTCGTTCTACAGGGGATTGGTTGACGTAGAGTTGACCTTCTGTTATTCTTTTTTTGCTAATTATCATAAGCTTTGTCTTCTTAACGTTTATATTGAGTCCATATTGTTGACTGTAATACGTGATTTTGTTCATAAGAACTTGTAGGTCTTCTAAGTTGTCCGCAAATACTATGCGGTCATCTGCATATCTGATGTTGTTTAGCCGGTAACCATTTAGTAGAATACCTTTTTCAGTTTCGTGCAAAGCTTCGATAAATATTCTTTCAGAGTACAGATTGAAGATTAGAGGAGACAAAATACAGCTTTGCCTCACTCCACGCATGATTTTCACATAGTCAGTGTGTTCACCTTCAACTCTGAGATTTGCTGTCTGATTCCAGTAGAGACTTCTAATTATTTTCAGATCTTGGTTGTTAATTCCTGTTTCTTTTAGTATTTGCATCATCTTGGCGTGCTGTACTCGATCAAACGTTTTCTTGTAATCAACCAGACATGCGTATACGTCGCAGTTGACACCTCTGCATCTCTGGAATAAGATTTTTCTAACCAGAAAAAAGAAAAATTATATGTGTAGTTTTTATTCAATCCATATTAAACCATTTGAAACATATCGCACTGAAATCGTACCAACAAAATATCCATTTTTTTTTAACTTATAAGTCAAACTAATTATCAAACATCAGTAGCGACTTTCACTTAAAAACGAGCAAATGAATAAAATAAAAAATAAAAATGGATAGCAAGTTAGAAATTTAGACAGGGGTCATCAAACAATTATCAACATCTTCAGTATGAACCTCATATCTACAACATTAACCTACTCCAATACCGTAAGCAATCTCAATTGGCCATCTAAATAACAAGAAATGGTTCTATTATTAGTAGTAGATACAAAAATGTAGAAATATATAACAACAATAGAAATTTTAGTACAACCAAAAAATATCATCTTTGCGACCACAATTTCCAACAAAAAATATGCATCTACCTTAGAAACACATAATCGTAGAAAATTTACTGCACAGTCATAAATTTGTTTTTATACAAGGAAATAATGTAGAGTTTAGAAGATTAATAATCACTTCTGCTGGTCGACTAATGATATCAAATGTCTGCCCCAGCATTGAAGATTGTATTCTGTAATTGTAGCAAAACATGAGGCAAACGAATTAGTAATATCACAAGACTTGGTAATAATTTTATTATCATAATGTAGAATAATATCAGACCTGTTCTTTTGCCTACCGGTTTTACTGTTTACTGAATTCCAAATTGTTTTTGGTATATTGTAAGATTGATTAATTAAGTCACTATAAAAGTTTTTTTTAGTATTTATCAATAGAGAATTATATTCTTTTTTTTGCCTGTTTATAGGTATCTTGATACTCGAGACTCCCTATATTTTTTGCTATCCAGTGTAGATTTTTTAGTTTTTCACTAGCGTGTCTTACCTCATTTATTACCCAGGTAGCCTTATTTGTTTTGTGTGCTTTAAACCGTGTTTTTATTGGACATTAAAAATTTAAATTGTAATCTAAAATGCTAACAAATGAATTTGTGGCATATTCAGCATTCAATTGTAAATAAACTTCATCAAAAACTGTAGAAGAAATCCCTGCTTTAAACATCAACATATTTTCATCTGACATATCCCTGTAACTGATGGGTTTTTTATCTTTTTTCGATGCTTTATTGGCTTGCAAATTTACACTGAGTGAAAATACTTTATGGTCACTGAAGTGCCCCTCAAAAACATTTGATTTATAAAGATGTGGTTCGATATTTGTCAATATGTAATCCAATTTTGTAGATGATGTTTTATCCACTTTATCTTCAAAAACTCTTGTAGGAACCTCAAACGTGACTTTCAGATTATAACGTACTAAAAACTCGTTAAAAGATTGATTATTATTAGACATGACAAGATAGTCAATGTTTAGATCCCCACAAATATAAATATTATGATATGACTTACTGCATAGCTCCAATATATTATGTAATTTACATAGAAAACTCTGAACTTCTCCTGATGGCGAACGATAAACACTAATAACACAAATTTTTCTATTGGCTATAAACAGAGAAATCGCACAGCATTCACACACCATTTCTTCACTAAAGTTAGAGACATCTAATGATTTGAATTTAATATCAGCTTTGATGTAGATGATGGATCCTCCATGAATATGGAACTTTCGACAAAAATAAGAGGCGATGTTGTATCCATTCAGGGTCCTAAAATGGATGTTTTCTTCAGTACACCAATGTTCTGATAGACAAATTATATCAGGCGTTCCTTGCAATGTTAAGACATCAAGTTTAAGTAACTTATTTGTCGAAGATTGAGCATTTAGTTGCAATATTTTTAAACAACTGTCTGGTGATAATAAAAATAACGTTTCTCTTGGATTTACTTGACTAAAAAAGAGTGGTCTATCTTTTCCAGTTGACAGACTTCTATTGTGATGCTCTCGATCTAAAAATCTCCTTCCTTACCTAAATTAAATCGATCAATGGCAATGTTGTTTGGCCAAAGAGCAGGATTGTAAATTTCTTTCCTTAAGCCAGATAGTACACCTATCATGAAACATTGATTATCCCTTCTTTTATGGTCAGTTTGTAACAATTTTACTTGTATATCCTCACAATTTGCCTTAATTATTATGAAAATCTTGATGTAGTCCGCATTTATATTTTCCTGAACTTTTGAGATAAATAGTCACAATTTTTTGTCTGGTTTTTCGGATTTTCCATGGAAAACCTTATCACCAATTCCAGTTCCCATTATTTTCTTGCGTCTTTTTATCACAATCTGTTATCCTTTATCGTTCGTTTTATTCTCTGAACTCCCCGTTGTGATATGATTAAGATTTATTTTTGTGCTTTCCTTATTCTCAACAGTTAAATTTGTAATGTAGTCACATGTTTGTTTGGATTAAATTTCTATTCATTGTGCATTTATTTCTATTGTAGTAATTTGTGAAATGCCCTGTATATTGGAATTTCTTTTAACATGTTTGGTGTTTTTATCATTAAAATTTTTATTTGAGTTAGTTTCATTATTTGTTTTGTATTTAGAATTCGTTAACTGGACATTGGCCGTCTTATCTTCATTACCTTGAGTTTTTATTAAACCTTTATTAACAGTTGTGTTAGGTTTTTGTGAGATTCTGGGTCTGGGTATTTCTGATTTCAGCAAATTTAATTTTTCTAGCAAATGTTCATTATTTAAATTAAATAAATTGTACTTATCATCCTTTTCAGCTAACAGCCTTTTTAACCACTGATTTTCTATCACTATGGCACTAAATGATTTAATGGGTTGTCCATCACTATTTTGGCAACAAATTAGGCGTGAATCCCATATCTTGAAGAATTTCACTTTGCTCGCTTTGCAGCACTCGCTTTTTCACAGCACATGAGATGTGATAACTATTTCCACATACTATACAAACGTAATTACTATTTAAATAGGAATAAGCCACAATTAAAGGTTAAAATACGTTTATTTAGGTTTCAATTTCCATTTCGGAAATCGTTCTCAAAATACAAACATTAGTAAATTAAACAAATTTTGTTTTTTTGTTACTTAGTGAAAAATTCTTCTAATTTAATTTTATCTGACTCATCTATATTGACAATTCAGACATACATTATACATTTTAAAGTAGACGACTTTAAAATGATATTGCCAATAATGTTGAGTTGCGTTCCTGGGACGACTTTACTTAAAAGATAGTTCATTCGATTACATGAAATCAACTTTAACTTGAGAAGATCCGTCAGAAAAGATCATAACATGTAATTTGACTTTAAAAAGACAAACACATGCCATGCTGACAGTAAAATTCTCCTGTTAGTGATTCCATAGTAAATTATGAGGGAAAAACCAGGAAAAAAAACCTCATAATACTATCCCGACATGGTAAGTATTTGATCGTGCATTTAGTTTACCTTCAATAAACACCAAATTCCTATTTTATATGTTTGTTATTTAAAAAACATAAATGATGTATCCTCTATATGTTACTGACTTACCAATACTGGTATTTTCCTTTTAATAACTTCATAACAGTAACATAGAGGATATCATTTATGTTTTTTAAATAACAAACATATAAAATCGGAATTTGGTGTTTATTGAAGGTAAACTAAATGCACGATCAAATACTTACCATGTCGGGATAGTATTATAAGGTTTTTTTCCTGGTTTTTCCCTCATAATTTACTATGGAATCACTAACAGGAGAATTTTACTGTCATCATGGCATGTATTTGTCTTTTTAAAGACGAATTACATGTTACCATCTTTTCTGACGGATATTCTCAAGTTAAAGTTGATTTCATGTAATCGAATGAACTATCTTATAAGTAAAGTCGTCCCAGGAACGCAAATCAACAATATTCGCAATATCATTTTAAAGTCGTCTACTTAAAAACGTATAACGTATGTCTGATTTGTCAATATAGATGAGTCAGATAAAATTAAATTAGAATAATTTTTCACTAAGTAACAAAAAAAAAACAAAATTTGTTTAATTTACCAATGTTTGTATTTTGAGAACGATTTCCGAAGTGGAAATTGAAACGTTAATAAATAAACGTATTTTAACCTTTAATTGTGGCTTATTCCCATTTAAATAGTAATTACTTTAAAATTCCACAAGAAAATAGCTTCAGAACAATACTATACAAACGAGTATTTTATTAGGCTTAGTTTGACAACATTTAAATGTGTTCTCTTCAAAATCTACCTCTTTTACTACAGAGAGAGGTGACGGCACATTTTTACTTTTCGCCATCTTGAATCTCCATACACTCGTCGATCTGTTTCCAGTCGTAGAAGAGTTACCTCGCAAAGAGATAATCGTTTTATTGTGATGGAATTTATAAGTAAGAGAACGGTTAGAAGACGCCTCAATGAAAGAGGAATAATGTCAAGAAGGCCCGCTATTGTTCCCGAGTTACAACCCAGACACTGTAGGAATCGATTAATTTTTGCTCGATAACGTCAACACTGGGATATACAGGATTGGAGCTGAATTCTCTTTACTGATGAATCGCGGTTCTGTTTGAAGTCTGGAGATGACCGAGAGAGGGTTCGGAGACGGAGACGGAGAAATGACAGATAGGCCCAAGCTTGTTTGACTCATACAGCAAAGTTTGGCGGTGGTGGTGTCATTGTTTGGACTGGAATCTTATTTAAAGCTCTTACTGAGCTTATTTTCATCAATGGCCCCCTAAATGCTCACCGGTATATAGAGGATGTTTTGACAGAAGCAGTAGTTCTATTTGGTTCATTTATTGGGGACTATTTCGTCTTTATGCATGATAATGCATGGCCGCATACTACAAGAATCCTAACATATTATTTGGAAGAAGTAGGAATTATTAATTTAGAATGGCCAGCCTGCAGCCCTGATCTGAATATCATCGAACATCTTTGGGATGAACTTCATCGTAGGGTTAGAAGTCAACCAGGTCAGATAGTAAGTCTTCAAAACATGTTTCGTGAATAATACGAACGTATCTTGTAACAGTCGTTACTTTTATTACAATTTAAATTAAAATAATAAACAATTTATATTAAAAATAATTTCAGAGACGTAGTATGGGTTGCCTAACTTTAAGTGTTCATTTGCCCATTAAGTGTGTATTGTTAATAATTTAAGTTGTCACTCTGTTCTAATTTGGTACCATTGCGGACCAGAGAGATGACAGGAGATTAGGGGGGAAGTGGAAAAATGGCTCTTCTTGGTTAATTAACTGTGAATTAAAATTCACTTTTGATCTAGAGTTTGAAGTGGTACACACAGGTGGCAGTTAGCGAAAGAAAATCCAATTATTGCATAGAATTTCCTTCACTTCAAGAAGTTAAATATTCTAAGTATACCATAACGATTTAATTGACGGTGTTTTCGCAAACTCGGGAGGTGAAGTGAGATTTTTAGCACGGAATTGATTAGCTATCTGGTAAATAATAATTTTTTATCTTATAAACATTAGAGTATTTTATCTATATCCTATTATTCAGATTCATTATTTCAAATTTTAATATAGTATTTTGTCCAAGGCCATTATATTTTTACTCTATGTGAAACAAGGTCACGCTACATCCGATTGGATGGGTTTTTTTATCTACCATAATTATCTTTTTGCTCCGGTTTCTTATGCTGAAAGAAACTTTCCTCACTTCTTCTTTGATTTCTTTTTATCAATGTTGAGATTAGAAGTAACGGGGAATTGTTTTCAGCCACCTACCATGGAATTATAAATTTCCCTCAGAACATCCGAGGGAGAGTACCACTTCAACTCTAATAAGAATCAGGGTCATTTGGGACAAGCCAAGGAGTATTGTCTACTCCACCCTCATTTTTTCTCCAGCCTGCACCTAGAGGTAGGGCAGGACAGTCATCATCGAACTAAGCCAATTAGCACCAGCTCCGTGCTAATTTCGGACCTCAAGGAGGACTTCGCTGGGACACCGAAGCTATTCGGGAGTATCCTTCCAGACAACTGTTTCACCTAGGAGGACAGTTGGTTTTTACTTCAGAACTATATATATATCTTGTTTCACCAGTTATAGGTTTTTTTTTATAACATATATATATATATATATATATATTAATTAATATAACTCCCCTTGGTGTAAGGTATCGGTAAGTTTGAGCTCAAATTCTACCCAGAGATTATCTTCCATTGTTTTTGTAATAAACCATTTATTTCTTTATTAACTTTAATTATTTCATTATTAACTTTAATTATTTCATTATTTGTCTACTTAACTAATTTTTTATATTTCATCTTGCGTTATTAACTCCGGTTATTATCCCTTCAGGATAATATACCGTTTCAATTGTTTAATTTGGCTTGTTCCCATTTATATATATTACTTATTTATTATATTTGAATTTAGAGGTGTTTAACAATATTGTTGGTCATATTGTAGGTAAGTTTGATATATTTACTTGGCTATACGTTCTTCCAACGTTAGCATTATTTTGTTTAAGGTTGTTTTAACCTAGATGTAGGTTGTACACTCTATATCAGAGTTATTCTGTCTAGTTTTCAACTTTTTATTATAGTTGTTTTCAACATTCTTTTTTTAAAATATTATATTGTGAAATTTTCATATACTTTTTGGTAACTTAGAGATTGTCAAAATCTAAGAAGTTATATTTAATAAACTTGAATTTGTTTTGCATATAATTTTTTATTAATATTTCCTTACCTTTTTACATTTACCGCATTTTTGTTTATTACATCAACTTTAATTAATATTAGCAGTATACGATACCTGGAAGAGTGACCGTTACTCTTTTTAGAGTAGTATCCCTCTTCTGGCGCCCTCAATTTGTTTTCTTTGTTAACTTTCATTATATCTATTCATTTTTCTTATCTTCTTTTCTATCCATCATACATATTTTCCTGATTTACTGTCTTTAAAAGGCATGCAAATTGGCCGTATCCATCCTTGAGTTTCTAGTGGTCATTCTCTTGCCTACATTGCTAGCCTAGCCACATTCCGTTCAATATTTTTTTTCATACTTCTTTACTTAATTGTTATCTATTTTATCCCATATATATAGACCACTCTTCTTATACCTCTCTCCTCCTACACACCCCAGTATTTTGCTACATCGGCGTCCCAACGCGGTGCCTTTTCCAAGTTTTTGGTTTTAAGACAGTAGCTTTTAGCTGATTTTTTTTTTCTCTTACTTGAGTTTTTGTATTTTTGCTTTTTCTTTTTTTTACTCATTATTGCTGATTTATTCTATCTTTAAATTTTTTATTAATACTAAACAGGTATACTTATGCTGCTGTATTGATTTATTAGTTTATTTATTAGATTTATTAGTTATTAATATTTTGAGACCTCAGTGATAGGTTATAGTAGTACAACTTACATTCTAGGTTGAATTTTGTATTTTTATTGAGAACTTATATTTACTTACTTACCTACACATACTTATATCGTATATTATATAAACTTTTATTCCTACAGCCAACAGTATTATACTTATAGGTACTATTAATTGTTGCATATATATTAATATTTGGTTTAGAATAGTTATAATTTACATATAACTAGAAATTATTTTGAGTATTTTAGTAAGATAACTAAGGTATTTATTTGATTATATATATATATTATTTTTGCTGGCTATTTTGATCTTGGTGGTGTGTTGCTAATAATTTGTCCACATTTTTTTTACAACTTAGGTATAATTAATAATTAGTATTTCATATTTCTGATCTTGGTATCACTTTGTCCATATTTTTCCTCTCATCATGTGTGCTTTCAAAGTTGAGCATCTTTTGGTAAACGAATTGGATTACGAATTGAATGTTAGGGGTATAACGCCTGCAGAGTCGGCAAAGGTTGAAGACAAACGCAAGCTTTTGCGTGGAGATTTAAAGCAGAAACAGGAAAATAGGAGTTTTACTCAGATTTCTGCTACACACATCCCTTTCGATGACCAACAGAAAGGAATATCCGAAACCTTAGATGATTTGTCGACGAGAATAGGAGATTTCAGGGGAACTGTACAAGATAACTTGTATGCGCGACTAACTTCTCGTTTAGCTCATATTTCTGGCCGCGTACATTTGTTACATTGCACTACTGAAGAGCAGGAATCTTTTAAAAAGACTGTTTCTCTGAGAATACTTACATTGGAGGGTGAACTTGATTCTAGAGTTAATTACATTGTTACATCTACTCCTAATGCTCCAGTCAATGTAGTTCCTAGCTTCTCATACTCCAAACCTGTGCAAGTACACAAATGGGGTGTTTCATTTTCTGGTGAAAAACAGCACACTGATGTGATGTCATTTATAGAAAGGGTTGAATGTCTTCGTGTTTCTAGAGGTGTCTCTGAAGAGGATTTGTTTGCTGCTTCTGCTGAACTGTTCACCGGTACAGCTTTTACATGGTTCATGAATAATAGAGGTAATTTTTCTTGTTGGTCTGATCTGGTACACAAGTTGAAGTCAGATTTTCTTCCTTACTCATTCCAGGATGATCTATTGGACCAAATCAAAAACCATAAGCAGAAACCTGGAGAATCTGTCACCATGTTCATTAACACTATTTTGGGCATGTGTAGCCGTTTGGAGACTTCTTTATCAGATTCTGCTAAGATAAAAATTATTCTTAAATGTCTGTTACCTTTTTATCATCAACAGCTAGCTCTTATGGACATCCAAACTATTAATGACCTTACTGTAAAGTGTAAACGTTTAGAGGAAACGTTATCCTGGTCCTCTCAGTCTTCATCCACATCTCGACCTTCTTCTAATTTTTCTTCTCAGCCAAACTCTTAGTCATCGTTCTTGGCAAAATAAGGGCCCTGAACGTAATGTGTCAGTTGTAAGTTCTATCGTCTGCTGGAAGTGTCGTCAGTCTGGTCATTCGTTTGTTGAATGTTCGATCCCTCGCACTCGTATTTTCTGCCATGGTTGTGGTAGGGAAAACACTCTAAAGAGAAATTGTTTTAAGTGTTCGGGAAACGAATTGTCGGAGGTCCGTCCCCTGAGCGTTCCTCCGTCCACCATCCAATCAGGGAATCAAACCCAAACTTCAAACGAGACCGCTGGTCCAAGCACATCCAGCAACCCAAACCCATCTCCGAGTCGGAAAGGGAAAGGGGTAACTTTCAAAAAAGCAAAGCACACCACAAGACAAAATCAATCCCGAAATTAGCTACTAATTATGAAACGTTGAATCCGCCTGTTTTAAGTGATCACAGATGGTCAACTACCAATTCTTCTTTACCCAGTAGCGTTAAACACAATTCTAATGATTACAGTAGTGAAATAGTTCCATTATCAGTATCAACTTCTAGGTTTGTTGATGATGATGATATGTCTATGGTTGTACCATATAATATTTATACCCAATCAAATACTTTAGATTTAGATTTAAATTCTTTACTAGTTAGGAAGGTTAATGATAATAGGCCTTATTTACCCATTAAGATTTTAGGACAAGCATGCTTAGCGTTGTTAGATAGTGGCTCTAATATTTCATTGATAGGTGCACATTCGTTACATCTTTTGAAAAATGCAACTTCTTCCATTATGCCCATTTCATCTTTGCAGGTATCTACTGCAGATGGTACAGTTCAGTCTATTACAGGCAAACTTCAAACTGAAATCACTGTTGCAAATATATGTAGAGAAATCACATTTTATGTTATTCCTTCTGTACAGAATTCTATAATTTTAGGCATGGACTTTTTCAATGCTTTCAATAGCACGTTAAGTTGTTCTGATTTTTCGTTTTCAATTTCTGAATTTAATTTAGCTACTCTGAGTACTATTCATGATTTTTCTAGTCTATCTAGTTCTGAACAAAGGCAATTAGAGAACATGATCTCTAAATTTACTACTCTTTCTTCCAAAGACAAACTAGGTCGTACGTCTTTAATATCTCACACTATTGAGGTGGGAAATCCCACTCCTTTTAGACTTTATCAGTATCCCATACCTCAAGCATGGCAGGCTGATTTAGAAACAGAAGTCGATTCGATGCTCTCGTTAAACATCATAGAACCTTCTACCTCGTCTTACTGTAGCCCTCTATGGTTAACGAAAAAGAAGGATGGATCCTTTAGGATCTGCTTTGATGGTCGGAAATTGAACAGTATTACCACTAACCGAGATGCTTATCCTATCCCCAGAATAGATGTGATTTTGAGCAAACTTCAGAATGCCAAATACATCTCTTCTATTGATTTGTCTAAGGCCTTCTTACAGATCCCATTGAGTGAAGAGAGCAAGAAGTATACTGCTTTTGCCGTCAGTGGCAAAGGACTATTTCAATTTGTCACTATGCCTTTTGGTCTTGTTTCTGCTCCCCAGACAATGTGTCGTCTAATGGATTTAGTCATTGGTCCTCAGTTAGAGCCCTATGTTTTCTATTATCTGGATGATATTTTAGTTGTTACTCCTGATTTTTCCCTTCATATGGAAATTTTAGATAAGTTGTTTTTACGCCTTAAGGAAGCTAATCTAACGATTAATTTAGATAAGTGTCAGTTTTGCCGTCCTAGTCTTAAGTTTTTGGGTTATGTCGTTGATAATCAGGGTCTAAGGACTGATCCTGATAAAATTGTTGCCATTAAGAATTTTCCTATACCTAAGACCACAACCCAAGTCCGTAGGATATTGGGAATGTGTGGTTATTATCGTCGGTTTGTACCATCTTACTCTACCTTGTTGTCACCTCTTACTGATCTTCTGAAGAACAGGAAAAAGGGACAAACTATCACTTGGACTCCTGAGGCAGATGAAGCTTTTAGGCGCATTAAAGATGCTTTAACGAGCGCTCCAGTCATGATGTCACCTAATTTTAATGAGCATTTTTATTTAATGACTGATTGCTCTAATACTGCTTCTGGTGGCGTGTTATTTCAGTTGAAAGATGGCTCTGAACACCCCATCGCTTATACGAGCAAGAAGTTGAATAAGGCACAGAAGAACTATTCCACTACGGAGAAAGAACTCTTAGCTATTATCCATGGGTTAGAAGCATTTCGTTATTATTTGGAAGGTCGTAATTTCACTATCATTACAGACCACAGTTCTTTAGTATGGCTTCATAGCATGAAAAACCCTTCACAGAGACTCTCCCGATGGATCTGTAAACTGACTGCCTATTCCTATAAGATTATCCATAGAAAGGCAAACGGGGTAGTAGTTGCAGATGCTCTTTCCCGTGTCCATGACATTAACGTCTTAGATCTGTCCTCTTTAACTCCTGACGCGTGGTATCAGAATATGATTGATAGGGTTACTCAAGACCCACAAAAGTATCCTGATTTTAAGGTAGAGAACAATGTGCTGTACAAACACATTTTAGGTCCGGTAGAGACATTATCTAATATGTCCGACTGGAAAATAGTCGTACCTACGCCAAATCGGGAAAACATTTTGCATATGTTTCACGATGAGGTTACTGCTGGTCATTTTGGCTTTTATAAAACGTATCACCGTATTGCAGAGTTATATTATTGGCCCGGCTTGCGCAAATCTGTAAAAAAGCATATTGCTAAGTGCATGGTTTGTGCTACTTGTAAACCAAGTAATTTACCACAAGCTGGACTCATGGGTTCCTTCAGGAACATTGATTTTCCTTGGCAAATGATCTCGTTGGATCTCATTGGACCATATCCCCGTAGCTACAAAGGAAATACCTATTGTTTAGTAGTTGTGGATTATTTCACTAAATTTCCTTTAGTTTTTCCTCTTCGTCAGGCCACAACTCCAGCAATCGTGAAATATTTGGAGGAACAAGTCTTTTTGTTGTTTGGTGTTCCTCAAATTGTTTCCTGTGACAATGGTCCACAGTTTGTGTCTAAAGTTTTTAAAGACCTTCTAACCAAATACAAGGTTCAGAAGATCTTTTATAATGCTGCGTACCATCCGCAAGCAAACCATACTGAGAGAGTGAATCGAAGTATTGTCACAGCCTTGAGATCATACACTTTCCCAGATCACAGAGCTTGGGATCAATATATTCACTCCATAGCTCAAGCCATAAGGACTTCTGTCCATGAAGTGACACAATGCTCCCCATCATACTTGAATTTTGGCAGAAACATTGCTTTATCTGGTGACTATTTTGGGTTAATTTCTGAAAATTCCGCAAATCTCCCTCAAATATCCGAGAGACTTCATCGTCTAGATGACCTTCAGACTCTACCTCCAATTTTTGCTGATATCAGGAAGAAGTTAAAAACTTCTTACCTCCGGAACAAAAGTCAATACAATTTGAGGAAGAGAGATTTGCGATTCTTTGTTGGCGATAGAGTTTTAAAGAGAAACTTTGTAAAATCAAGTAAAGGTGATGCTATTTCGGCAAAATTTTGCCAGAAATACATTCCGTGTACGGTTGTAAAGGTAATATCTCCTTTGGTATATGAATTAAGGGACAATTCGTCCAACAAACGAATTGGTCAATTTCATGTAAAGGATTTACTGCCTGATAACACCATCGACGAGGTTAGTTCTTCATCCTCAGAAGAAGACTAACTTAACACTTTCGTTTAAACTAATCTCTTTCTCTGTTTGTCTTTAGCTTATTTTGATTATATTTTGCATTTTAGTCTAAGATTTTCTTAATCACCAGATAACGTAGGTACACCGCTATTTTTTGTATCTTTTGGCCTTGGTTAATGACTTCTATAACTTATTAGATAATTAGTATGTATGACTTATCCATTTTTTTTGTATTATAAATGATGCACTTCATAATGAATTAATATTCTTAAGTACTAATCTTCCCAGGAGAATTACTCCTTTTAACCTCATATGATACGAGGGTTGTTTAGTATATATTTACATATTTAGATTTATACTTATAGTTAATCCTATTACTGATAAGGAACTATGGAACTATGTTGTTACACTACTGGATCATATATTGTGTGTTATATCTTTGATATTTGATTCCTTAGTATTTGTTTTGATATATTTGTTCAATATTTGCCAATTTGGAAAGATGTTGTGATTTTTTTTTATCTTTGGTCTGCTTTATTCTCACTTGTCACGAAAATCTTAAATACTCTACAATAATTTATGTCCTGATTCCATATACAGGATGGTTCTGGAATTAGTTTGGAATTTTGAAGTAGGTAAGGATGACCGGCGCGGCGTCCTTCTTATTTCTTCTTATTTATTCTTCTGAATTTTCTGTCAATGAATCTGTCAATACTCAGCTTTAGTGAATACGTGGGTTCGAGATTGTTGCTCAGCAACTGATCACTGCTGCTCAATTAGGTTCGTACTATATGTGTTTATTGCAGAGTAGGCAGATGTTTATGCCTCATAATATTTCTGGTCAGGAAATGCTCGCGACATGTCCTAACCATTCTTGTGTGATTGTCCAAATATTCCAGTTACCTTTTCACAACTTGATAGGGAAGTTTAATTAGTTCATATTAGTTATCTTACTTCAGGTCATGTTTTTTTTTCTTTAACTATCCCTACACATGTCAAGTTAGTCATTTTCATTATTTAAGAGTTTAGACAAATGAGTTGTCCTCTTAGTGTAATCCCACTTCTTTCCTTAGGCATAAATTGCTGTTTAGATTTAGGACTATTCCCGGATAATTCCATGCTGCGAGAACTTGTTATAAATCTACAGTTTTGTTCAAAAATTGATTGCTTGTTCTCGACACATTTCTTTGTTCTATCGTTAGTAATGGTATTATAGGAAAAGTCCACCACTTATATTTTCTTAGGATTTCTATTGGAATTTTATCGGTGTCTGGTTATTCTCATACATCTGTTGTAGCCCCATGCTATAGTTAGCGAATACCAGCAACCTCAAAATTTATTTAGCCTCTGAATTCTTTTAGTCCATTTTAGACTTTAGACTTTAGGTATTTATCTTTATCTTTGGTTTAGTTCAGTTACATATTACATTACTTAGTCTGAATAAGTGTGACGATGCTGCTTCACACTTTAGGAAATTTTGCTTTACTGTAATTACTTAGTTGGTATTGGCTCATATTACCGGATGAGGGTAAAAGCTAATTTAGTTATTAGCATTAGTGAGAATTGGTCCTCTCCTGATCGTTCTTCTTTGGATATGCTCTATTTATAAATCTGGTGTCCATCGATAGTCCGATTTTGGATTCAGTGTCTGATTCCTCACTTATTTGGTTTACTTGGTTATGTAGGTTCGTATCACCAAATGTGGGTGTACGTAGACCTCATTTAGTTTTGAGATTTAGTATTGGTGTGAATGGGTCCATAAATCTTCCTGGTCGTTCTTCTTTGGATATGTTTTTATGAATCTGGTGTCCATTGATAGTCTGACTTTGGATTAAGCGTCCTATTTCACATTTATATTGGTTAGTACGTCTTTGATATACTTTGGTATGTTTACGATTTAGATTACTATTTGTGTTATTTGGTTTGGTGAGAATTGCTCCATAAATCTTCCTGATTGTTCTTCTCTGGATATATTACTATGAATCTGGTGTCCATTGTTAGTTCAATTTTGGATTAAGTGTTCAGTTCTTAACCTATTTAGTTTATGATTTCTTTGATCTTAGTTTAGTATATCTCCGGGTGAGATATTGTTTGAATTGGCTCATACATTTGCCTGGTTGTTCGTCCTTGGATCTGATGTCCATGGATAGTTCAATTTTGGATTTAGTGCCCAATACGACATTTATTTGTCAGCAAGAATTTAGTTGGTATATTTAGTTAATATTTGGCTTTTAAGCATATTGTCGATTGAGACTTTGATTTTTACTTTGAGTCATCTGACTTTGTGGTGTCTGGCGCCATGACCATTCTTTTTTTTTTCCCGTGATCTTTAGTTCGTGGTTATTTTTTTTGTGTAAACTTGCAGATCAACGTGGAATGTTAGGCCAGTACACTTAGTTATTGATACTTTAATTTTATGAAAAAAAATTTTGACTAAAATTTTTTTTTCCCGACTAGTAGGGGAATGTAACAGTCGTTACTTTTATTACAATTTAAATTAAAATAATAAACAATTTATATTAAAAATAATTTCAGAGACGTAGTATGGGTTGCCTAACTTTAAGTGTTCATTTGCCCA
This sequence comes from Diabrotica undecimpunctata, assembly GCF_040954645.1. Lineage (NCBI taxonomy): Eukaryota > Metazoa > Arthropoda > Insecta > Coleoptera > Chrysomelidae > Diabrotica > Diabrotica undecimpunctata. The sequence continues at coordinate 40,397,088 of NC_092807.1, read as the reverse complement.
TTAAGTGTGTATTGTTAATAATTTAAGTTGTCACTCTGTTCTAATTTGGTACCATTGCGGACCAGAGAGATGACAGGAGATTAGGGGGGAAGTGGAAAAATGGCTCTTCTTGGTTAATTAACTGTGAATTAAAATTCACTTTTGATCTAGAGTTTGAAGTGGTACACACAGGTGGCAGTTAGCGAAAGAAAATCCAATTATTGCATAGAATTTCCTTCACTTCAAGAAGTTAAATATTCTAAGTATACCATAACGATTTAATTGACGGTGTTTTCGCAAACTCGGGAGGTGAAGTGAGATTTTTAGCACGGAATTGATTAGCTATCTGGTAAATAATAATTTTTTATCTTATAAACATTAGAGTATTTTATCTATATCCTATTATTCAGATTCATTATTTCAAATTTTAATATAGTATTTTGTCCAAGGCCATTATATTTTTACTCTATGTGAAACAAGGTCACGCTACATCCGATTGGATGGGTTTTTTTATCTACCATAATTATCTTTTTGCTCCGGTTTCTTATGCTGAAAGAAACTTTCCTCACTTCTTCTTTGATTTCTTTTTATCAATGTTGAGATTAGAAGTAACGGGGAATTGTTTTCAGCCACCTACCATGGAATTATAAATTTCCCTCAGAACATCCGAGGGAGAGTACCACTTCAACTCTAATAAGAATCAGGGTCATTTGGGACAAGCCAAGGAGTATTGTCTACTCCACCCTCATTTTTTCTCCAGCCTGCACCTAGAGGTAGGGCAGGACAGTCATCATCGAACTAAGCCAATTAGCACCAGCTCCGTGCTAATTTCGGACCTCAAGGAGGACTTCGCTGGGACACCGAAGCTATTCGGGAGTATCCTTCCAGACAACTGTTTCACCTAGGAGGACAGTTGGTTTTTACTTCAGAACTATATATATATATCTTGTTTCACCAGTTATAGGTTTTTTTTTATAACATATATATATATATATATATATATATATATATATATATATATATATATATATATATATTAATTAATATAACTCCCCTTGGTGTAAGGTATCGGTAAGTTTGAGCTCAAATTCTACCCAGAGATTATCTTCCATTGTTTTTGTAATAAACCATTTATTTCTTTATTAACTTTAATTATTTCATTATTAACTTTAATTATTTCATTATTTGTCTACTTAACTAATTTTTTATATTTCATCTTGCGTTATTAACTCCGGTTATTATCCCTTCAGGATAATATACCGTTTCAATTGTTTAATTTGGCTTGTTCCCATTTATATATATTACTTATTTATTATATTTGAATTTAGAGGTGTTTAACAATATTGTTGGTCATATTGTAGGTAAGTTTGATATATTTACTTGGCTATACGTTCTTCCAACGTTAGCATTATTTTGTTTAAGGTTGTTTTAACCTAGATGTAGGTTGTACACTCTATATCAGAGTTATTCTGTCTAGTTTTCAACTTTTTATTATAGTTGTTTTCAACATTCTTTTTTTAAAATATTATATTGTGAAATTTTCATATACTTTTTGGTAACTTAGAGATTGTCAAAATCTAAGAAGTTATATTTAATAAACTTGAATTTGTTTTGCATATAATTTTTTATTAATATTTCCTTACCTTTTTACATTTACCGCATTTTTGTTTATTACATCAACTTTAATTAATATTAGCAGTATACGATACCTGGAAGAGTGACCGTTACTCTTTTTAGAGTAGTATCCCTCTTCTGGCGCCCTCAATTTGTTTTCTTTGTTAACTTTCATTATATCTATTCATTTTTCTTATCTTCTTTTCTATCCATCATACATATTTTCCTGATTTACTGTCTTTAAAAGGCATGCAAATTGGCCGTATCCATCCTTGAGTTTCTAGTGGTCATTCTCTTGCCTACATTGCTAGCCTAGCCACATTCCGTTCAATATTTTTTTTCATATTTCTTTACTTAATTGTTATCTATTTTATCCCATATATATAGACCACTCTTCTTATACCTCTCTCCTCCTTCACACCCCAGTATTTTGTTACAATCTCTTAAGTTTTGATTCAAAATTTGTTTCTTTCCCTTCCAAATCGTATGCAAACGGTTATTGATGTAGTAGGGTATAATATCCGATATTATCGATGTTGGGTATACAATATGAATCAGTACATAAAACTTCGAATGAATTTTTATTTTCGGAAATTTATATGGTGGCCACTTTTTTGGCGATCAGTGTATGTACGTTACTTATTTTCACGTGTACATTCAGTTTTTATTTCTAAAACAACGTTTTAACCGCCTTACTTTCACACAACAACGTTTTAACCGTCGGGGATTTAACACGTTGTTTTATTAAAATATAGCATATAGCACTTTGTTGCATGTGTAAACAAAAAGAATTACTAAGAATTATCAAAGAGAGGAAAATGCAATACTTGGGTCATGTGCTGAGAGGCGAAAGATATGAATTACTTCAAGTTATACTGGAAGGAAAAGTACAGGGCAAAAGATCAGTAGGAAGACGCCAGAACTCGTGGCTGAAAGACCTGAGGAGATGGTTCGACCGCTCATCTGCAGAGATCTTTCGCGCAGCAGTTTCCAAAACTACAATTGCCATTTGGATCGCCAACCTTCGAAAGGAGACGGCGCAATGAGAAGAAGAAGCATATATATCTTCATAAATGTTTGTTTTGTATAACCTAAGGATATTTTTATTGATATTAATGTTATGCATCCTATAGTCTATCATATTACGGTCGTAAATTTGTTTTTTGAAATGATCACATTCAGTTTATAATAATAATTATAAGGTGTTTTTTTTCAATTTGTCGACAAAATGTGATTTGGGGTTTACAACGTTGTTCCAGCATAGCATTCAAATATTGCAAACAAGTTATGCAAAAATTATTTATTGCCATTGACATGTCCAACTCAACTAAATGTCGACCAATTGACGTTGCGTTAATTAAACACTTTTTTTAAATTAGTTGTGTAAATAGCTATTAGTTCACTATAATATTTTAGCTTTAGAAATAGATATTGTTCATTTTCTATACACGCAAGATCTACAAATTATTCCTTATGAAAAAGTAACTATTCATGTTCAGAACTGAAAATCGCAACTTTATATAAATAATTAATGAAGTTTGACAAACTAGCTTTATATCACTAGTTAAAAACATTTCAGTCGAAACGCGAAAGCTTTATTAAATGCGTGTATTTTAAACGCTATCATAAATACACATTTCCTTTCTAAATTAAACATCGTTTTCTAAATTACGATATTATCTGAAGCGAAGTTTCGTGACATCACCAAAACTTTTATCAGAATCGTTTCCTCTTAGAATTTTTATATAATTTAACAAGAGACACGCACCTTTTAAAATTGAAGACATTATCAATAAAAATGACATGCGATTAGAATCTGTGCTGGTCTGAAATAACTCTTTTTCTCAATAAATCTTCCGAGAATTGAAAGGGAGCTGAATTTACTGTTCCCTTTTCTTAAGGGTTATTGATTGATTTTCATTTTAAAAAGTATATTTCAGTTGTAATATTTTATTTAAAATAAAAATTGTATTTATCATTGTCATTTTTAAAAAAGAAATATTATTGAAGAATGAAAACCATTAAACTTTCTATTACCAATTTCAGGAATTTGTTGAGAATATTCCATAAGAATATTAAATGAATAAAAAAACTTACAGTAAAGTAAAAACTTCTTTTTGTAATGTGGAAAAAAATTTATTATTAAAATTTTTAAAAATGATCCTAAATAGATTTACAAATTTTTAGAATGTGTTCGATCGTATCTGATTATCATCAGTGGTTATACTTATTTGTAGGTTTTTCACTGATGATGACCTAATAGGATCGAAAACGTTCTGAAAATTCATAAATCCATTTTGGATAATTTTAACAAAAATTTAATAGTAAAATTTTATTCCATTTTACAAAAAGAAAAAAAGAAAGTTTTTACTTCATTATAGGTTTTTTTAAACTATGGTACTCAGCTAACCACTGGGAGTTTTACTTTTAAATTTTATTAAAGGATTACTTTGAGAGATTTTCTTAGTAATAGACAACTTTCTATTAACAACTTTATGAAATTGTTGAGAAAATTTTCATTAAAATATTAAATGATTATTTTAAGGCTTAAAAGGCAATGATCGCTACCAGTTATATCTTCAAAAATAGCTTTGTTCCCACACAAGAAGTAATCGATCTCGTTTTTGGTCTGTTTATCGGGAGTTATCAACGTCCATTTTCGGTTTGCTGGTTTCTTGAAGTATATATGGCATATAAATTTGGTTGTTCTAAGAAGTTATATAATTTTTCTTCTCTTTCGTTTCGTATGCCACAACCGTGTATCATTATTTTAGTTTCAGTATTTTCTTCTTTTTTACCTAATTTTGGGTTGAAATCTCAAATAATGATGGTATACTTTGTATTATTTTTTTCTAATGCTGTTATCAAATCTTCATAGAACATTTCAACTATCTCTTCCTGATGTATTGCTGTGGGAGCATACACTTATATAACCTTGATATTGGTTTTATTATCTAGGTCTACTATAATATAAGCTACTCTATCAGAAACGTTTTTATACGTAGAAATGTATGGTGTGAGATACATTTTGACAAGAAATCCTACTCCACCATATGCTTCCCTGTATAGTATAGGCGATTTCCAGAGTTTATATGCATGCATTGTTCGCCTCTTCTTTTTACTTCTGACAGTCTTACAATATCGTACTTTATCTTGGATAGTTCTTCTTCTAATTCGTAGATCCTTTCATCTTTAGCCATCGAATAATATATACACTATATAATAAAATTTTAATAAAACACTTTATTGGTTGTAATATGGCCCTCATAGGTATATAAATTTGCATATATATTTGAGCATTCAACAAGCATCTGACAAACTGTATCATCAAAAAATAGAAAAAAAAATATCTACCGGAAAAATGATGTTTTTTGGACCTTTTATTATACTACAACTTAAAATCTTGCTATGTATATCTCTCTTACTCCATCAATAGTTTTTGCTGCGTTTGCTCTTCTGTTCTTTTACACTTACTGTAGAAGCTACTTGCTTTTTAGACTTTGACGTATTCTTTTTAGAGTGCGACAAAGGCATGTCTTCTTTATCTTCATTGATTTCGGATTTGATATGGGTTTTTGCAACATTTATGATTATTTCTACCTCTACTCGTAGTTGATTTCCTGGTGAGTTACTTATTTCCATAGCCTCTTCATCATCCCTGTCCTCGTCAGTCTTTTCTCCATCCTTGGGCGGAAAAACAATTATAAAGATTATTATCTGACAAATTTTCTATCTCCTCCATTAAATTACTTAAAGTCGAAGGTTTTGTCCAGTATCTAAGAAAATATTCATACTTAGTATGAAAAAGCCACCGTTCTTTCTAACGAACACCAAACTTTGACATACATAAAATATCTTTTAAATTAAAGGATTTAAACGATATATTTTACTCACCTTTTATCAGTCATGTTATGAAACTTTAAACAGTCTTTCAGGTAACCTCAAAAATTCTGCCGAAAATACCAGATTTATACAACGATTGTTATTTTTTTTTTTAATAAAATGGCTTTTTGTTACACGAAACAGCACGCGCTAAGTATACTAAATAAACTAAGATAATAGCATCAACACCCAACAACCCAAGCGAAGAATAATCCTAGCAAACAAATGCTATTTTGGACTGAGTAGACATATGAGAAGCAGAAACTTAAGCCAAAAAACAAAAATAACCATATACAAAACCCTTATACAACCAGTGTTGACATATGGGTCGGAGACATGGACCATTTCCAAGGCCGATGAAAATCTCCTGCTTATATTTGAACGAAGGATCCTGAGAAGAATATTTGGTGGCATCTGTGAAAATGGTGTTTGGAAAAGGAGGTACAACTACGAGATATATCACAGATATAAACATATATTTGGTGGTAAAGACGTAGTATCCTTTATAAAAATAGGAAGACTAAGATGAGCAGGACATCTGGCAAGATCACAGCAGAACAACCCTCCTAGAAGAATCCTTATATTACAACCTGTGGGAAGTAGAAATAGGGGTAGACCAAAACTACTAGGGATGGTGTAGATGAGGATGGTAGACAAATAGGCGCAGCAAACTGGCAACAGTTGACAATGGATAGAACTAACTGGCGTAATAGACTTGGGAAGGTCGAGGCTCTTTTATAGGGCTGTAGCACCAATGATGATGATGAAACAGCACGCGCTATCTCTTAATAACTAGCAATATAATGAAATGACAGGCATATTTGTAACGAGGTGGATTAAAAGGATGGTGACCTTAAATGGGTTAAGAACAAGAAAACTGATGTATATGTATAAGTAAAATTTTGAAATTTGAAAATAAATAATTTGGGCTGTAATGGGTTAAAAAGTTAAATAAAGTAGAAACTTATTTTTAAACTACGCTATTTTTCATAATATTAATAAAACATATTTATTCAAATCATTCGACCCAACAATTTCTCAATATTTTGTCTTAATATTAATGATACTGATTTTTAGTTGCCGATAATGGCGAGATCTTTTTATTAAAATTATTTTATTAGAAGAATTTTGGTTCCTATAATAATTTATAAATAGTATACTGATTTATATTGGTATTGCCTTTACTTATGAAAACAAAACAACCAACATTTTTAAAGTCTTGGATATTATATTTATGGTTTTCAAATGTTACAAAATGTTTTAAAAGTAACTAAAAAGTTTTATTAAAATTAAAAAAATAAGACTTTAATTTCTGTGTTTTCATATTTACAGAATATAAGATCTGTTGTATTTAAATGTTTGTAAATCTTAAAAAAAGTAGGATAAAAAAACGATGCTTTTTTTTATCGAGTTATAACTTATTCCAAAAACACCAAGTGTAATTTACTACGGTTCCTACGATGCCTAAGGTTTTTCTGATTACATCTCATTGGCGTCATTTCCTCGAAAACTAGCTACTGACCCTTAAAGTTGTAAAAAATACGAGAGAAAAGCACAGAGAAGAACGTGCCTGTCACTAACAACCAGGCGTAGGGCCACTAACCCGAAAACTAAATGGCTAACGATACGAAAACATGAAAATATAAAAACAGTATCAGCAAAAGAATTTTCCTTAGCGCGCCAGCGGAGATGTCATGCACTTTTCTAGTAACTGCTCGTGACAGCCGGAGATTTTTCTTTAACGGTTGGGAGACCGTGGTATTCCACCCGTGAAAATTTTGGTTATTGCTTTTCTTATTACTAAAGGAAATCGGTCGGCTCTACGAGTCGTGTTCTTTCCGAAAATGGAAAGTTAAAAAGCGGCTAATACTTTTTGTGAAATATCGACTATAAATTTGAAAAATGGAAATATTGAAAAATATATTTAAATTCGGGTAAATTAAATCTAACATTTCTCAAAAAGTCGGAACTATTTGAAGACATGCGTTTTGGTGTAATTCAGCGTCAAGTACAAGTATCAATATTCTTTCGGCCTCTATTAAAACGCATCAATTATTTATATTTTAATAAATATTAATGATAGTAATAGACAGTGTGCGCAACCTTTTAAAGATGTTAATAATATTTACTAGATAGCCAGATTTTTCAGTTAACAACAATAAAGCAATTCTTTCGTGAGTAATAAAAATTTTGGCGACAAAGAGTAGCTACAAGTACAGTTATAAATAATATCTTTTAACAAAAATTTTTACAAAAAATTCATTTTTTATTTGAAAATCATATCTACAAATGTTAATTTTTCTTGCATTATGCTTATTATTTTTGTTTTTTTTTTAAACATTACAAATATATTTTCCATAAATTAATTTTTATAAACTTTATATACTAATAAATAAAAATTTATATATAATTAACATATTACAATATACCTTTAGTTTTACTATTTTTATTTATAATTATAAGAAGTTTATAACAAATAATTTGTTTAAAATATATTTGTAATGTTTTTCAGTCAAGAGGGCATTTGTTAAATTAATAAGCATAATGAAAGAAAAATTTACACGTATCGAAAATACATATCTTATTTTCAAATAAAAAATTTGGTTTTTGGAAAATTTATTTTTAAAAGATATTAGTTCTAACTATACCAAGTACATAAGTTAAACTTCATTCACAATTATAAGAACTGACTTATGCAGAATTTAAAAGTATCCCACTGATAAAGTCGACGCCATAAAAAGATTTGCCTCTTCAGGTAAATAGTAAAAAGGGCCGGTTTAACTCGTTTTAAAACGAGTAAATCGGTACTCACCTGAGGGACCGCACATGTTTGGATACAATTAGCGTCTCTTTGTAAAGACAATGACGTCGACTTTACTAAAGTAACAAGACATTTACTTAACACAGACACTACACGTTACTCCCCTGAGTTAGTGATAAGTTATAGTCTAAAAAAATTATTATGAAATTGACTGGCCAGTTGGTTGTGAAAACCAGTGCCAATAAAACACAAAACACACACACACACACACACACACACACACACCCACACACACACACACACACACACACACACACACACACACACACCTATACACGTTTCGCAATATTTGTGGCATCACATACTATATCCTCAATTGTGGCAAATCGGTGTAAACATACCATGATACTGGCACCCGTCGTGCAGAGTGTTTATGGATAGGAATTGCTTTGATACACTCCATGGTTCTAATATTATCGACGAATATAATTGTGGCACCGGATTCCACAATTATTTTGTCATCAGAAACTGTGTGCAAAAGATGCCACAAATATATCCGTAACACATTTTCTGTGTTTGGGGGTTCCATAAGTATTGCTGTATATACAGTGTGTTTGAAAGCCATGTTGCCATATTTGTTATAGGAATAAGTTGGTGCTTTACCTTTTCTGTGATACGGATATTCTGTTGGCTACTATTATATTTTTTTATTTAGTGTACGATAGTGTTATAATATTTTAGAATTAAATATAAGGAAACTAAAAACGTCTTCGACTATAGTTACTATAAAGATCTTCGAAATGCAGTTACTAACGCAGTCCGTCTGGAGAAGAATGGTTACTTAAATTATCGGTCTGCTTCTTTGAATAAAAAAGATCTTTGGAAAGCTATGAGGTTATTCAAAATTGTAAATAAACCAGTTATAGAGATTCCTCATGAGCTTAAAGATCCTGTATCTATAAATAATTATTTTACATCTGCCTTTAGCCCTGTAAATTGTTGTCCTGAGACAACCCAATGGTATCAGTCAAATATTTTCAACCCAGATATTGTTTTCTCGTTTAAAATGGCCACTATTAATGAAGTTAAATTCGGAAGCTGTTGGATATGGATGTGATAATATTTCTGCAAATATGCTACAACTCTCCCTTTCTATTACTGCTCCTTATATTACGCACATTATAAATTGTTCTTTGGAGGTAGGTTATTTTCCGGACACTTGGAAATACGCTTTGGTAAAACCACTGCCCAATTCAAATAAACCTGAATCACTTAATGATCTTCGCCCAAAATAAGCATTTTACCGGGACTGTCAAAAATTTTAGAAAAGGTTATCTATAAACAGATATACGATTATATTTTTAGAAATAATGTAGTTACGTATATACAATCAGGATTTAGAAAAGAGTTTAGTACAACGACTCTGCTTCTTGACTTAACAGATAATATACTTCGATCATTTGATGCAGGAAAAGCAACCTCAGTCATCGTGCTTGATTTTTCTAAAGCCTTCGACACTATTGATCACGCTCTTCTGTGTTCTAAATTGAAATATTTTGGATTTAATGATACCTCCTTACAGTTTTTCAAATTTTGTTTGGTAAATCGTTATCAAAAGTCATAATCGATAATAATTCATCAGAATTTGCATCTGTCAATTCAGAGGTGCCTCAAGGTTCGGTTCTTGGTCCTCTTCTTTTTTAAATATATATTTCCGATCTGTATAAATCTTTAAATAATCTGAAATTGCACTCTTTTGTAGATGACACACAACTGTATTTCTCTTTTGAACCTAAAACTGTTCAGGATAACTTAAAACTAATTATAAAAAATGAACCTTTAAAAAATGTTAATAGTTGTAGAAACTTAGGAGTCATATATGACTGTACGCTACGTTTTCAAGAGCATGTCACCCTTTTAGTAAAAAAATGCTATTTAGTTATGCGTCAACTGTATAGAAGTACAGGCATTTTAAACTTTAAATTGCGTAAGTTACTTTGTGCAACTATCGTAATGTCAATTCTTAATTATGGGCTCTTGGTATTTTACCCTTGCTTAGATCAGGTTACGAAATTAAAGTTGCAAAAAATTCAAAATAATTGTTGCAGATTTGTCTTTGGCATAAGAAAATATGATCGTATAATATGCAAAATAAAAGAACTTCAATGGTTAACCATAGATAATTTATACAAATATCACCTCGCCTCATTGATATATCGAATTATTTCGTCGTCAAATCCTATTTATTTAAAGAACAAATTAGTATTTCGTGGAGACGCTCATAATCTGGATCTGAGATATCCTCATAGTCTTATGCTGCCAAGATATAGACTAGCTATTTTCCAGCGATCGTTTACTTACAACGCTGTTTTAGTGTTTAATAGTTTAACAAAAAATTTAAGAGGTAAATCTCTTGATTTCATGAAGCGGTATTATAAGAAATTTTTACCTACAATCGCAGTAACGTTATTATTATTATATAGTATATTGTTGTCGTTATTGTTACCATTAGAATTTTTTTTGTTTTTATTTATCATTCATATCATTTATCACATAACATTACAAATTATTTTCTTTATCTTATTTTTCTAGTAGCCACATGACTATTTCTATCATTTCAATATTATATTATCATTTATGTCAATTTATAAATCATTTTTTTTTCATGTTCTACTTATTTCAAACTGACTTTGTAAACTTGAGGTTAAGTGGAGTAGCTCTAGCTAGACTTTGCCTCATGTATCTCGTGTTTGTAAATTTTTACAGACTAAATAAAGGCAATTTATTATTATTATTACTATTATATATAATAAAATACAATATATGTGGACCCCCTGTATAATAGAATAGAGTTATTTCTGTCCTTTAAAAAAAAAATTAAAAACGATGACACCAGTCGACTTTTAATACATATAAATGTGTGCCTTTTAAGGAAAAATTTAAATGTACAGGGTAATTCACGCATGCCTAGCATACTGCATAAGTTTTATTTTTAATAGACTTCCCTGTATATTTTTTATTTTTAAAAGCTACTTAATAACCTGATCTCGACAAACTATATCTTGTATTATGTAGGGTCTATTATGAATAATACAGGGTGGAATTTTAAAATTATACAGTATGTAAACCACTCATGGAATACAATTGTTTGCGTCCTTATTTTAGAAAATTATAAAAAACCGCCTCACCTGTTACTTTTAAATTCAAATGTGCTCTTTAAACATGAATTTAAATGTACAAGATGATTCATGAGGGCAGAAGATTCAAGGACACAAACAATTTTATTCCATAAGTGGTTTCCACACTGTTTAATTTCAACATATTAACTACCCTTTAATACTCATAATAGACTCTACATGACATAGTTGGTTGAGATCGGGTTATTAAGGAGCTTTTAAGAATAGTAAAATATACAGGAAGTTCCATTAAAAGTAAAGCTTTTAGACTATGGTAGGCTTGCCTGAGTCACCTTGTCCAGTATATTTAAAAAGCGCATATTTATATTCGACGTGCTTCAGCATTTTTTATAGGACCATTAAGCTTGCGGGGGCACATAAGCTAAATCCGATTTAACCTTTGCAATATTTTTTCACCGATTTTTCACTAATTTTTGACCACCAAACCACCCTTAAGTGGAGTAATTCTGCTGCCTTAAAGTTCAAGCTAGCAGAATTCAAACAAAAAACTTTTTGTTTATGACATTTTTTTTTCACTAATTAATTACTACCATCATAATTTTTCACCACCGAACCACCCTTAAGGGGAGCGATTCTCCTGGCATACGGTTCAAACTGGCAGAATTTAAAAAAATATATTTTTGCATATGCCATATTTTTTCACCCATTTATAAATTATAACTTTTAAATAAAATAAAAAGTGTTCTGTTCTGCTCCCCTAAACTAATCTTGGAACGTCTGAGGTGAATAGGGCATGTAATGCGGATGGAACAAAATGACCCAGCTAGAAAACGCTCCTTGATAGACCCATTGGTCAGAGAAGAAGAGGAAGACCTAGAACAAGGTTCCTTGATAACATCGATAAAGACATGAAAAATATGGGAATACGTGCTTGGCGGAGAGAGAAAGGCGAGGGTTGGGGACGACTGGAGAGAAATTCTTGAGGAGGCTAGGACCCACGTAAGGTTGTAAAGACGGAATGATGATAAACCAATCTTATTTGAAAACGTTACTGCTAGCTTAATATCCGAGCCAGTGGAATTGGAAAAAAAAATTTTTTGAAATGCCACAGTGTTCTGCTAGGATTTTACAAATTCATTACCACCCTAGTAATTATTCACCCCTCAATTTACTCCTATCGGAAGTCAATAATTCTGTTACGTTAAAATTTAAGGAGAAAAAATATTCTTTAAAATTTCACCGCCCTGTACTTATAACTGAAATAAAACAGTAGTGTTCTGCTGTTAAGTTTTTACTAAACTTTGACCATCCTAATCATTTTCCCTCCTAAATCAATCTTATTTAGTAAAGTTCTTATTAGCTTAATATTCGAGACAGCGAAATTTAAAAAAATAGTTTTAAAATACCATCATGTTCTGATAGGTTTTTGTGAATTTATTACCACCCTAGTAATTTTTCACCCCTTAACTAACCCATTAATACCCCAATACTCTGTTAATATTTACCTATATCCAACTGACAATAAATATAATATCGACATAAAATTAAACAATATAAATATATTTAAATTTTTGAAATGCAGCTAATATAAATCTATTTTACTACTCAAATAATCTAAACTAGCTGTTCTGTCCAACTTGTAATTTCCGTCTTATTTGAATATTCTTAAAATATTTATCTGCTAAAATGTTTTCCAAGTAATATAAACTCTTTATGTTATACAACTAACCTAAACAGTATATTTAATACCCTTATTATTTAAATAATAATAAAATTTAATACCTAAGCTTTTTTCCAAATTTTCAGGTACCTATCCGGTATCTTTTAACAATAGGTGTCTCGATCCGCCTTTACAATTAGCTAATTAAAGTAATGGATGTAATAAAATTATTGGAATTTGAATATTTCTTACCTGCTAAGTATTATGTTAAATATAACAATTCCATTGTATTTACTAAAACTCAACTTGATTTCAGTTATTTTATATTCATAAAAGGGTACTCACGACGCGAATCCGAGTAACTTTTTTAAAACAGTTAAAATTTATAATTTTTGTAACAAAGTATTTTCATATTTTCAATATTTAGAGTATTCTATATTTAAAATATTCAATATATTTAAACATTTAAAAAGTATATATTATTTAGCACCGAGTAACATTTGAGAATGCTTTTTAATTTAAGTAGTCGAGAAAAAAATGACTAGTCTGTTAAAAATATAGTAAAACACAAAAAATATAGTAAATGTGTGGCTGATAGAATTGGTGTGGTTGGTTAACATTTAGTAAAAACGTGTAGTTGGTTAACATTTACTAAAAACAGATCAGTTTCTTATTTTGAATAAAGTGCAGTATAATTACAAAAAAATTCTACCCCTTTAATTTTAACCTACCAGAATTATTGACTCCTCACTACGGTTAGTCTTGGGATAAAAAATTACTAAAGTACTAATAAATTCGTAAAAACCTAGCAGAATACTGTGATATTTCAAAATTTTCTTTTTTAATTCACTGCCTCGAATATTAAGCTAGCGGAAACGTTTCCAAATAAGATTGATTTAGGGGTGGAAAATTATCAGGCTGGTCAAGGTTTAGTAAAAACTTAAAACACTTTTTCATTTCAGTTATAAGTGGAAGACGGTGAAATTGTAAAAGAAGATTTTTTCACTTTAATTTTATCCCAACAGAATTATTGACTTCCCATAAGGGGTAGTTGAGAAGTGATAAATTACTAGGGTGGCAATAAATTCATAAAAATCTAGCAGGACACTGTGGTATTTCAAAAATATATTTTTTTAATTTCGCTGGCTCGAATATTAAGTTTGCGGGAACTTTTCCGAATAAGATTGGTTTAGAGGTGGAAAATTCTCAAAGTGGTCAGAGTTTAGTAAAAACATAACATAACACTTTTTTATTTCAGTAGAAGTAGAAGATGGTGACATTGTAAAAAAGATTTTTTCACTTTAAATTTTAACCAGAGTTATTGACATTTTATAAGGTCTACTGAACATAAAATCGCTACTTTTAAAAAGACGATCTAAAAGCACTCGAAGTTAATAATTTTTGTTTAAATTGCTTTATAACACGATAATGATTTATTTTTTTATTTATTTATTGTATGTTATTATCATTTTTTCTTTAAACGTCGATTTCGAACGTCGAAAAATTGTTTGTTGACGAACATTGACAGATCCTGAGCATTGTTTTTAAATGGAATGTTCCATACTTTATTACATAATTGGATAGGTTCTTCTGAGAGAAGAAGATTGATACAATTACTATAGCGTTATCAAATCATATTAGAAAATTGGGGAAGAAAAATCCGGCCTACAATGGGACTCGAACCCACACCTTTTTGTCTGGCATACACAGCCTGATTTTTGTCTTTGAATTTCAAAATATCATTTGATACTAATCTCCATCAGATCAGAAAGTAAACAATAAATGCTATAGTGTTTTGATAATTGGTTGTTGAGTTAAAAAACGGCATATTGTATAAAAACGCTCAAATTTGACAGCCGTCATTTTTGTGGCAACGCTTTGATTTGTGTTTTAAGTTATTATATAAACCTCTAAAAAGAGGGTATCATATAATCTCCCATTATATTTAAAAAAAGATTCAAGATTAGCATTTTAAAATACTTATTTGCAATAACTGAGGGAGATGTTTGAAAAGCATTTTATATCATTTGACTCTAAAATTATAGTTTTTTAAGATTAAAAAAAAATTCTTCAATAAAAAATAAAATAGTTTCCATATGTCCGAAAATGTATAGTGAGGACTCTACCAACAATAATTCCAAAAGTTTTTCTCCAGGCTGGTCGGAAGCAATTCTTGTGATAAGTCTTTTATTCATTGATAATGGAAAGTTCATGCAGCTGCTATTTCAACTCCAATTTTAAATTGTCTTAGACTTAATAAAAATTTTAACTTGAATAACTCACAACAGACCCTTTAATTTGATCTAAAATTTAAGGCATAGTATTTCAGTTTTCTTTATACTTAAAAGTTTATTTTTCACATAACTATTCGCAACTGGGTCATATGCACCAAATTTCAATTTAATCGGTTTCGTAGATTCGAAATACATTTTGTGTAACAGAATCAGACGGACGGATGAATAGACGACCAATTTTATATTTTTTTTATACGGGTCTACAGAACTCTTAAAGTGTAATTTTCATAAGTCAAACTTACATAATTTGCATTAAAAGTAGGTGTGAAAAGTTATACGAATGGCCACATCACATCACTGAATATAGAAAACTTTATTTTAATTAGTATCTGATACCCAATCTAACTATAATTTTTGGAGAAATAATACGCTTTTTTTTTTAAAGTTAGTATTCCTTTAATCTTTCCATAAATTAATATTCTATTATTTCTGGTCAACATCGCCATCGCGTATAAGAAAATTGTTGCACTTTTGTGGCACCTTTCACACACTTACACGTTTTATTCCCAAAATCGAAATAAAAATCATTTTATTTCAACTGAAATGGGCAACACCGCAAGGCCATCTCAGAGGGCGCCACTTTACGACCACGCCCACGATGCCACAATTACGTGTGTAAATTCAATCTGCCTCAACCTGATTTCTGGCAACATACGCAGATTCGGCGTAATACAATTTTTATTTAAGCTCTATTCGATCCTATGTATTAAAAACAATATCTATTAAAAGCACATAAGAAAAAAGAGTATTTAAAGTTATTTAGACAGTAAATACTACTAAAACAAAGAAAATGTTGGGGAATGAAATTGTGGTAACGTGTGTAAGTTACCACAATTTACGAAGTTACCATAATACAGGAATATGTTCACACACGTTACCACAAATATCGGTGCACACACACACACACACACACACACACACACACACACACACACACACACACACACACACACACACACACACACACACACACACACACACAAAACGAGTATAAATATTACACCACATAGATATTGTGTTAAATCTGTGTCACTATCACTGTCGTCTTTTAAATTGATGATAATATTTTGTATATTATATGTAGGAAAATATGAATTCTCAGCTTTCATGATATGTGAGACTGCATTTTTCCTAGTATTCGCATCAATTTTGAGCACTTCCTTTTCAATTAAATGCAGGACAGATGCATTTAAATGTGGCGAAGTATTATTTCTTCAAACTCTTGACTTAAGTTGATGCCACATATGTTCGATTGAGTTAAATACACAGTAATATGGTGGAAGTCTTAAAATCGTATGACCCATATTTTCGGCATAATTATCACAAAAGTATTCTTTTTTCAATGCGAAACTTTTTAAAATTTCCAATAAATCCTTCTTAGTATTATCTATGTGAAAATAAATATCTTTGTCATACAAATAATTCTGTATTGTTATTTTCGTATCGCTTGAACTGGGAATTTTATTTAATTGCCTGCTATGATATGTTGTATTGTCCATAACTACAACACTATTAGGGGGTATGTTGGGTATTAACTTATTTTTAAACCAGTCTTCAAATATATCTGAAGTTGTGTTGTCATGGTAATCGAGACATGAATCACTGATGTTTTTAGCTGATAGAGATAAGGCATTTGGAACCCATCCATCGACTGATCCAGCATGGAATATTGTTATTCTTTTTCCTCTATTAGAAGGCGCTTTTGTTGAACAAGATTGACTATTATCTACCCAACCTTTAGATGGCATATCGTGAGTATCAAACCACGTTTCATCTAAATAAATAATAGGTCGATTCTCTCGACGATACTGTTTAATTTTGTTTAAATATTCCATTCACCATATCCGTAAACGATTGGATTCCATAAGTACCTGTTGTGGGATATTAACAAACAAATGTACTATTACAAATTAATAGTACTTAATTAACAGAACTATTCCTTCGGTAACTCTGGCGAGAAAATGGACTTTTCCTCATTGGTGCAAATAATTATTAAAATTTAAATGGTTGCAATAAACAATCAAAGACAATTTATAGGTTTAGGTAAAACTAGGTAAAAACTTACCGCTGGGTCTAATTACCAGGGTTTGCACTACAAAACAACGAACGAAATCAATTCAATATGCGTGCATGGGTTCACGTGCCGGGTTGCGTCTTTTCTTTTCAAGGACTGGTGCTCTTCTCTCTCAAAGGGACGCATTCCACGAGCCCGATGGCGGTACTTATAGGGATCGTAGGAATACAGGGAGGACAAATCTATTGATTAATTTATACAACCATATTTGAATTTAAACATTCTCCCCCCTTTAAAGGCCATAAGGTCTTTAAAAAACAAAACGAATTCTAAATACTATCATTACTTAAACAACTAAAATGATAATTAATACAAACAATTCCTATACAAATCTTAAACAAATATTCAAAACTTAAACTACAATAAAAAAATTTAAATTAAAATGGTGGTTTCGTCGCGGTTATATTGACAAAAGCCGAACAAAACAAAATTAATAAAAACGTTATAAAGCGGCCAAAAAAGCTTCCGCGGTCAAATCTCTAGCTAATTCAAGATTTAAAGCCTTTGTAGCGCAACATACAAATAGACACAAATAGGCCTTTTGAGTTCTAACTCCCCTGTAACGAGACATTGTTATCGAAAACGGTCCACCATAATCTAACCCACAAATCGAAAAGGGTTTAATGGCACCGAGACGAAATCTAGGCAAATTACCCATAGGGGGTTGTAAGTTTGTAGGAGATTGTTTCCAACATCTAATACATTTGGACAATACCGAATTAACGGCTTGTTTAGAAGACATTATCCAAAACCTTTGACTAACCAAAAACTGAGTACTCTTAAATCCAGCATGTAAATACTTCTCATGATAATGACGAACTAGAAGAGTAGTAAGGCGAGATTTTTTTGGTAACAAAAACGGGTGTTTTGCTTCATACGATAACGAAGACTGAGATAAACGACCACCTACTCTTAAACACTGAGTACTATCATCTAAAAATACTCCCAACTTACGAAATGGTTTGGGAAAAGAATTTGATTGAAGATGTTCTTCAAAACACTTTTCTTGTGTAAATCTGACAAGAATAATCAAC
This sequence comes from Diabrotica undecimpunctata, assembly GCF_040954645.1. Taxonomy (NCBI): domain Eukaryota; kingdom Metazoa; phylum Arthropoda; class Insecta; order Coleoptera; family Chrysomelidae; genus Diabrotica; species Diabrotica undecimpunctata. The sequence continues at coordinate 40,378,653 of NC_092807.1, read as the reverse complement.
GAGTCTTCTAATTCTACGAAAGTCAAGGGTCCTGACCGTTTCGACCTTTTATAACGAGAGTTGTGCGCGAATCGCAACATAAAAGCCAAAATTCTTTGGATCGAGGTAAAAGACGATTTATTTTTTAACAAACAAGACAAAAAATGTTCCTCACGAGTGGAAACAAACACTAAAGCTTTCTTTATCTCTTCCAAAGAGGATTTTTCCTGCAATGAGGGAGGAACCTCTGGAAAAATTAATGGAATATTATACAAAAACGAAGGACCTGTTAACCAGTCTAATTTTGATAGAAAAGCGGCCGGTAGCATGCCTCGCGAAGGCGCATCGGCTGCATTATTTCGAGATTCGATATAATGCCAAGAATAATTTTGACTATGGGACTGGATATACGAAATCCGATTTGCGACGAAAGTTTTGAATCTCGAGTGTGAGCTTTTAATCCAGTGCAATACGATTTGAGAATCTACCCAAGCATACACATTTTGAAATATTATATGCTTCCACGACTCTAACACAAACGACATAAGTTTTACCAAATGAACAGCAGCTAACAATTCTAATCGAGGTATAGTAATCTGTTTTATAGGAGCTACTTTCGATTTGGCACACAGTAAATTAACTTGAACTAGGTTACGAGTATCAATACTACGAATATAAACGACACAAGCATATCCCTTTTCACTAGCATCGGCAAATCCATGAAGCTCTAAGATGGGACATGAGGAAATATTCAAAAAACGAGGAATTTTGAACTGTGAAATAAGAGATAGTTCGCTCTTATATTGTTCCCATACCCGAATTATTTCCGAAGGAGGACGATCATCCCATTTAAGACCGGTTGCCCAAAGTTGTTGGATTAAATGTTTAATAAAAAAGGTAATAGGTGTTAAGTAACCACAAGGATCATAAATTCGAGCTAATTCGGACAAAAACGATCTTTTAGTACAAGGGACGTCTTGCAATTTGACTGAAAATTGAAAGACGTCGGACTGTGCAATCCACTTCAAACCAACGATTTTTAATGAAGGACCATTTGCTTCTGGATCAAAATTAATGGAGTGAGGATTAATATGGGATTCAGGAAATTGCGACAACAATTTGGATTCATTCGAACACCATTTCCGTAATTCAAAGCCTCCTAACTTTAACAAAGCGACTAATTCGTCAACTAAAGTTTGTGCTTCTTCGAGAGTCGAAGCACCAAAAACAAAATCATCAATATACGAAGCGTGACGAATAAGCGAGACAGCGTTAGGAAAACGAGAGCCTTCGTCTAATGCTAATTGTTGGAGAGTTCTTAAAGCGAGATACGGCGAAGATACTATTCCAAAAGTAACGGTTAATAAACGATATTCCTGAATTTACTCAGCGCTAGAAAATCTCCATAACACGCGTTGATAATCCGTGTGTTCAGGAGCGACTAAAATATTACGATACATCTGACGAATGTCCGCACACAGCGCAAAACGATTAAGTCTAAAATTCAACAACAGCGAGACTATGTTCTGTTGCAGCTTAGGACCGACCAGTAAATAGTCGTTTAAAGATTTACCGCGACTGGGACTTTTCTGAGACGCATTATATACAACTCGAATTTTACTTGAAACACTATCTGGTTTCACAACGCAATGATGTGGAATATAATACTTTCCCCTTTTCTTTTCGGCATTAGAGACTAACTGCATATGACCTAAATCAAGATACTCCTGCATATGAAAAGAATATTCTTTTTTCAAACTTGGTTGACGAGATAAGCGTCGTTCTAATGATAGCAATCTATTTAAAGCAATATCATAGCTATCTTGCAAACAAGGCGGCGATTCACGAAAAGGCAAAGATACAACATATTTACCCGAGACGTCCCGATTATGCGTTTCCAGATAAATGTTCTCACACAGAACGTCTTCTGGTTCTGAAACTGGCTTTTCCGGTACGTTTTCCAGTTCCCAAAATTTCGTTAACGAAGAATTTAGTGGGTCTTCAATATTTGAAAGACAAACAAGCGAAGTCGACGAAAGGTTAGGTGTGCTAGTAGGTCCTAACAAAATATAACCAAAAACGGTATTTAGGGCATCTGGTTGTCCCGCTTTACCTTCAATTTTACCTTCTAACAACACCTTCGAAAATATGCTACAACCAATTAACAAATCTATAGATTGACTACAGTTAAATTCGGGATCGGCTAACTTCAAATTTTTAATATAATTCCACGTCGATATGTCAATTTTGCAGCTCGGCAAATCCGAGCAAACCCGATCTGTAATAATAGCCTCCAAGTGAAACACCGGTGACTCCTGATGACGAGGTTGGATAGAAAAACTTATTTGACCTTGACTCAGTTTCGTTTGCATCGAATTGAGTCCGTTAACTTTAAATGAACAAGGAGTTTTAGGCCAGCCTAATCTACTGGCAGCTTTGCGACTAATGAACGAACTCATTGAACCTGAATCTAGAAGACATCTTAAGGGCTGTTTACATCCCTTACTATCAATCGCGTGAACTAAAACAGTACCGAGCAAGATTTCCTTTTTTGTTTCGTTTTTCTTCCCTACAAAACTAGCAGCACAATGTGATATTTCAGGCGAATTTTGTTCGACTCCCGATGCCCCTGGATTATTAGTATTTTCTATGGACGACTGACTATTGGAACGATTTCTATCAAAGTGCAACAAGCTATTATGAAGGTGACTATTACATTTACTACATTTAAAGGCCTTTGGACACGACTTGACAGAATGATTAGCCTGATTAAGACACCTAAAACACGAGGAAGATTCTTTACAAAATTGGTATCTTTCTTTTGGAGATTTTTTCAAAAACAACGAGCAATGGTTAAGGAAATGACTTTGCTTACATAAAGCACAACATATTGACGACGAATTTGTAACAAAGGATGAACTACTATTATGCCTTGACTCATTGGAATGTTTATAATTACACTTTGGCTCCGTATAAGTTGGAGCCCTCGACGATTTCTTAGATTCACTTAAGCTACTATTCAAATTATCGTAAGCAATGTACTGAGTTTCAATAAACTCTACCAATTTTTGAAATGACGGGATTTTATTCGATTTATTTTCTAACTCAAATAACTTTACTGAATCCGCGTCTAATTTCGACAAAAGTAAATTAAACATAATAAAATCCCAATGTTCTGTCGGAAGACCTAATGTTTTCAATGCGGCTAAATTTTCTAAAAACGTATCTACTAATTTAGCCAGATTTTTCGAATTAACTACCGATATTTTCTGTACGCCCAAGATCGCATCCCAATGCGCGGTCGCACAACGACGAACATTTGTGTAGCGTTTAACAATTAGATCGTAAGCAATTTGATAATTATCGCTATTTATTGACAAATTACGAATCAAACTAAGTGGAGTCCCTTCTAAACATCCTTTCAAATACTTAAACTTTTCTACGTCTGCTAGGCCTGCGTTATTATGTACAACCGAATTATATAAGTCTAAAAACGAACTAAACTCCTTAAAATCACCCTTAAATTTAGGCAGCTCTATTTTAGGCAAGCGAATATTTGATTGTGGAACTACTACTGATCTAAACGGTTCTGGAGTTTCAAATTGTGGCTCAAATAATTCCGCACTAAATAGTTTTATTTTATAAAATTGTTCCAAAAATAATTCCCGAACATTTTCTTCAACCCTCGTATCCGCGTCTGGTACAGAAAGAATATTACTAATAATATTAGTGTGATGTTTTAAGAACTCTTCGCGAATCGAATCTAATTCTTCCAGTCTAATTTTAAATAAAGGGCGAATAGAAACGTCTGAAAGGGCCTTAAAACCTAAATCGAAAATTAACTGAATATCATTTAAAGCAGTTTTTCTTAAAAATTTGAGCTTCCTATTCTTTTCTTCAAGTTTTTCCATTTTAAATTTTTAACAAGTTCCAATAATATTTATACAAACGAAAATGTACAAAATGTGGTCTAAAACCCCGAAATTACCGATTTGTAATTCGATACTTTATTAAAACGACGATAATTCCCTTCTAAAAAGTCCCATATGGTCGACTTTACAAAAAGGTCATAAATTATTCTCGAGCCACGACAAGAGACGCAAACTTAAGATAAGAACCCTCAAAACGATAAAAAATACGACGAGACGAAACCAACCATTCAAATTTAAATATAACAAAAAATATTTTTTCAATAAATGAGTTCAAATCCGGCTAGATAGGCCAATGTGGGGTATTAACAAACAAATGTACTATTACAAATTAATAGTACTTAATTAACAGAACTATTCCTTCGGTAACTCTGGCGAGAAAATGGACTTTTCCTCATTGGTGCAAATAATTATTAAAATTTAAATGGTTGCAATAAACAATCAAAGACAATTTATAGGTTTAGGTAAAACTAGGTAAAAACTTACCGCTGGGTCTAATTACCAGGGTTTGCACTACAAAACAACGAACGAAATCAATTCAATATGCGTGCATGGGTTCACGTGCCGGGTTGCGTCTTTTCTTTTCAAGGACTGGTGCTCTTCTCTCTCAAAGGGACGCATTCCACGAGCCCGATGGCGGTACTTATAGGGATCGTAGGAATACAGGGAGGACAAATCTATTGATTAATTTATACAACCATATTTGAATTTAAACACCTGTCTTTTATCTATTTTGTATTTAAACCATATACATTGCAAACACTTTCAAACAGTTGTTCTACCGCACTTAATTTCAGTGTTGTCGACGTGAAGCCTGTCAGCTAATATATCTAGTGTGGGTACAATTTGTTCTTCATACAAGGCGTACACTTTGCGACGAATAAGATCTTCATCTGCACGATCGAGCTTTCGAGAAATACTGTTATCCCGTCTTAATCTTGGTATAATAGGATTACTTACAATTTTTCTGACTGTGGATAATGGTTTCTTAGTAAAAGTTGCCGTTTCATGTAAAGCTTCGTTACTGTCCATGTTTTTTTCGACAAGAGTTTGAAAAACATTAGCAATAATTTGTTTTGCATCAGTAGATAAATGTATTCGTTGGCGGTGTTCAGGTTCTAATACTTGAATGAGATCACCTCCTTGTCGATTTGCTTCCGGTTCATTAACTGGCGAAATTGCCCTATTATTCTCTGGACTCCAGGGACGCCACATTGTTTCATATAATAAAGGTAAATTTGACTACGTGGATTCACCGGCAAGTGTACACACTCTAAAAAAAATAAACAATACTCAAATAATTTTTTGCACAAACTGAACACTCAGACTTTACAACCAATTCCATCGAAAGCAGACTTTTAAGTGTTAGTTTGTCATCGTACAACTCTCTTCAAATTCAAAAACAATTAACGATAAATAACAGGTACAAAGTTATATAAATTCCAAGTAATTTGTTAATAGGTCAATTAAGTTAAACATTTACTCATTATAACTGTATATACGGGTTTGTCAGTTCTAATGTGCTATTTGGGATATTACCCGTTTTCCCAAAACTTATTATCAAGATCTCAATTTGACTAAATTGAGATCTTCATAATTTTGGGCGCTTTTATTTCGTTGAGACTTAAAATAATGATTAATAAAAGAATACAATAATTATGGGAAATTTATATATTTATAAAAAGAGTTTTTTGACATTACGCTTGAATGATAATACCTATTTGATCTGATTATATGTACTAACCTACAGTTGACTTGGCTATATGCCTGTCCTGTCAGCTTGGATAACTGTGATAATTCTACAACAATAGAGTATTTACAAGGGATTATTCAGTTTACAGCTGTTATTAAAATAACTTTTATAATGAGACACTAAATTTCTGGATACGGTATACCTATCATTACATATCTTTTTTACTAATAATATTAAGAGAAAAGTATAATTTTGCAAAATAAATATTTATTTTAAATTCTTTAAACAAATAAATTTCTTTAACGCACCGTTACACGCTCTATGCGAATTCCTCACCATATTTATTTATAAGCAATGACATTGTCTTAGCTAATACCCCTGAGCTTGAATCAAGGAATGCATTTAGCATCGTTTATAAGAGGAGATGATAACGTTTCACAATATTTCCGGCCGTATGTATGCTGTGATTCTTGATTAAAGTGACAGCTCTCGTTAGGTAAGGGGTACTCCTCACTGTGCGTACGATCACGTTTGTGTAATCTCAAAGAAACTTTTATGTTTTTGATTAACATTTGGGTACGTTTAAGGTAAATCATAAAAACATTATTATTGTTAGGTTAGACAGCCATTGTCATTTAAATTTTTTTTAATTTTTTAGTAAAATGGATCCTCGTCAAGAACCAATGGACCGTTTGGGAATTCAAGATAAAACAGAGACTCAAGAAATAGAACTAGAATCTAATAAATGTGCCTCTTATCTTAAATAAAGGCAAAAGATTAAGAGACCATCGTATCAAATTAAAGAGGGAACAAACTACTGCAAGGTCCAGGGTGAACTTCTTGCCAAATAGAATATTTAATATCTGGAACAATTTGGATCAAGACACCATATCGGCAACTAGTGTTAACATCTTTAAAATAAACTTGATAGCGCTTTATTTTATTTATAGGATTATGTTATTTTTAGACCGCATTATTTATTTATTGTTTCACAATTTTTGTATGATGTACTTAATTGTTTACTTTTACTTAACTCTATAATTGGTATTATTTTTATTAGGATATTTTTTGGGCATAATAGGAGCTCACTCCACTGCCCTTATCTGTTATATAATAATGATAATAATTGTTCGGCTTAGGTTACTTGCCAAACTGTATTAGATATTTTGTGTTTTGAGCACATTTCTACTTCTTTTTATATTTCCTTCTATTCTTGCTACATTTTGTCACATATTTTTACTACATTAGCGCTTAATTAGAGTGTGAACGCCCAATCCTCTTTCTTGCTAAATTTTCTTTTTTGCTACCACATCGCATTAGAAAACCATGCTGCAATCGACAATATAAAAGTATAGCAGCGGAGATCTTTAGCAGACCAGTGATCTGTGCAGCGACGAAGATTTTGGAATCGAGAGATTCCGATGAAGGCTCCAAAGAGGTCACTATTTTGACCTTTAGAGAGGTCACCTTTTTTAGTAATTACAATTTTGTTTGTAAGTATACTATTACAACAGTTGAAGCCTAAATTATCATACATAAAATATTATGACATGATAAAAACCTCGGAGGAAGTCTCTGGGAATATTTAACTACTTTTATAAAAAAAATATTTTACTTATTTTAAAATTATCTAATTACTTTAAAATATTATTGTATAGAAGTCAACATAAATATTAGTTAAGTAAACCGTTTAGCAACGAAAGTCTAAAGCTAATATACCGGAGCTATAAACAAGCACAAGTTAGGTATAAGAGACCCCGAAACGCTATTACTAAGATTTAATTTAAGCGCTGAATTCATCCAAGTGTAAAATTGTTAACGCACTTCCATGGAATCCAGCCTCGAAGCTTTTCAATAAGCTCGCTATCATATTTCCTTTCTCTTGACTTTGGAATGTTTTCCTTATTTCCTTCTACGTAAATCTTACAATTTTCATCAAAATTCGTTTTACGTAGTTAATATAAAGGATGATTTACAAGGTTACCTTTCCGATTATTCGGAATATATTATATCGTCGCTTTTGATACCAGAAATTAAGTTATTCGCCAATAAAGTCTCAAGGTTTATCACAAAGAATGGAATTTAAAAGCATTATCGTCTTTTGTTTTGTGTATTTGATATAAACGTGAAACACCAAACTCAGTTCTTATTAAGAGACCACATTCAAATTAAATTTACTAGGCTTATCAAATGTAAGTGCTATATAATAAAAATCAAATATGATTTATTAAAAATTCTTTTGTAAAACGAACTAATCTTTCACACGTGAGCAATAAGGCACTAGAGTAATTACGTATACATACATTAGACATGTATAACAGATTAGAAGTAACAATATTATATGTAACAATAAAACACTGAAAACTTTGTTTTCAAAACTTCCACAAAATTTATTATAAAATCTTATCACTACAGCTGTTTCTGCAGAGTGCCTTTGTCAAGTACCTTATTATTTTTGGTATGCGTTTACACTTTATTATAAAAATGGACTGGAAATAAATCTAGAAAAGTCCGAATATTTAACAACAAAGCAAGGACCAGTAAGAAACTTGGAAATGGACGATAATAGGGAAATTATGGTATTGACAAATTTAAATATTTAGGATTCATACTCTCAAAAAATGAAACCACCGAGCAAGAGATAACCAGCAGATTAGCACAGACAAAAACATGTATTAAACAAATGAATGGGGTACTGTGGGATAGACAGATTACCACAAATACAAAGAAGAGAATTTATAACACCTTGGTAACGCAGTATAATGACCTATGGAGCAGAGAATTGGGTAATAAATAAACGAAACCGGTCCAAAATCATAGCAACTGAAATGGAGTTCATGAGAGGAAGCTGCAGAGTGACAAAAATGGATCGCATCAGAAATGAGGAGATATAACGAAGAATGGCAGTAGAACAACACATAGTCAGCTACATCGAAGAAAAACGTTTAATTTGGTATGGACATGTGAGAAATACAGATCATAAAAGGTGGATAGCAAAGATTTCGGATTGGAGCCCAATAGAAAGGAGGAAAAGAGGTAGACCCCGAAGATCATGGAGGGATGAAGTGGACAAGGCCATAGAAAGACGAGACCTTAGAGATAGAGAATGGCAAAAAGAAAGGACTGTAGACCTTGGCTGAAAGAAAGAAGGCGGCGACAGCTGTAAAAATCCTTATATAGATAGATAGTTTACACTTTATAGTCTTTAACAAAATAGGTTGAGGAGGGGAGAACTGTCTCAAGTTGGTATTCGAAATTATATCTGCGTTTTTTAATGTGTTAATTTCCATAGATTCTAACAAAGATAATTTAAGGGCCTTTATTTTGAATGTAAAGAACTTGAAATTCGTTATTAAAAGAACAAATATGATCTAGAAGGTGAAGTGCGTGTGTAGAATCTGTTTCTTTATTATTGAAAGCCCTTTTATGTTCTGCTATTGGTTTGTTAAAATTTCTACCAGTTTGACCGATGTAAGTTTTTGGGCAGTCGCCACATTTAAGTTTGTATACACCACTGTGTAACTGCTTTGTATTTTGGCTCTTGTTGTTTTTAATATATTTGCCTACATATGCTGTTATTTGTTCTGAAAGCTGGTGTTATTCCTTTCTTTTTTATGTGTTTGGATGTATTTGTTGATATCTTGGCTGTATATGTAATAGAGCAGAAGGTACTGTGTTTTTTCTCTGGTGGTGGAAATACTAATTTCAGGGCTTTCTTGTGTAGTTTTTGATTTAAAATTTAATTAATTGTTTCTTCGTTGTATTCATTGTTTACTTCTAGTTGCTTAATGATATTTAATTTTGTCTCAAAAGTTTTATTTTGACATCAGAATTTCTGTTAATCTATGTAACATACTATGATAGGCTGCCAGTTTATGTTGTATAAGATGGGATGATAAAGTGTGTATAGTCGTGCCAGTATGAGTAGGTCTATGAAATATAAAGGACTCAAGTCTGATAATTTTTAAATCTAAAAAAATTATGGATGATTTGATTTTGGTCTGTTTCTATTGTAAATTTGATATGACTATAAAATGAATTAATATAAGATAAAAATTGGTCGAGTTGCCTGTTAGTTCTTGTAAAACATGCCAGTACATCGTCTACGTATCTCCACTAATATAAACACTGTTTGAATACGGGATAATTTCAAATGTTTGTCTCTAGATGATCCATAAAAATATCTGATAGCAATGGGCTTAGAGGATTGCCCATTATAAGTCCTGCACTGTTATTTGTATATATTTGAGAATTAAATTCAAAGTAGTTCTGGTTTATGCAAATTTCAAGAAGATGTAAAATTTCAGATGTAATGATTGGATTTGTAATATTATGGTAATGAAATGTAATGAAATGGAGTTGTCAGGTAATTGAAAATGTTGTATTTTATTAACTAGTTCTTTTGTATTTTTTATGATAAATTTAGGTGAAAATTTAGTGTGTTCTAAAATAATCTCTAACATTGTTTCTGAAAGTTTATATGACGGAGCTGTATCAAAAGAAACTACAGGTCTTATTGGGTGATCCGGTTTGTGTAGTTTAATAAAAGAGTACAATTTAGGAGGCTGTGGGTTCATGATAGTGAGGTATTTCTGTTCTGTTGAACTTGCTATTGATTTTGAATTTTCTAACGCTAGCTTAATTTGTTTTTAATACTTTTCTGTCAGATCTTTGTTTACCGTTTCAATATTTTGATTATTCAAAAAGCACTCTGCACTCTGCCGAAATAGCTGTAGTGATAAGATTTTATAATAAATTTTGTGGAAGTTTTGAAAATAAAGTTTTCAGTTAATTTATATTTAAATGGGAATAAGCCACAATTAAAGGTTAAAATACGTTTATTGACGTTTCAATTTCCACTTCGGAAATCGTTCTCAAAATACAAACACTAATGTTTGTATTTTGAGAACGATTTCCGAAGTGGAAATTGAAACGTCAATAAACGTATTTTAACCTTTAATTGTGGCTTATTCCCATTTAAATATAAATTAATTTAAAATGCCGCAAGAAAATAGCTTCAGAACAACGTTTTCAGTGTTTTATTGTTACATAAAATAAATTTCCATCAAGTAACGGTCGAATCCATCACTTATAACAATATTATATATAAAATTAATTTGGATATAAAGCTGGTACGTCTTTGAGATAATTGATTAGGTTTCTAAAACGGCTTGAAAAATTCAGAGGCTGTTCTAGGCTCCTATCTAAGTCGTCATAAATGCGTACATATACGTACGATGTATATACTATGAGGATGTATTTTACATTGGGAGAAACGTCATTGCAGTAGTAACCTAACGACAGATTTTCAGAGGACATTATATAAAACCGTGAGTTAAACATGTTTGTTCTATCCTTTTTTCATATTATTTTCATTTCTCTTTATGCTCGAGATGGGAACATCTCTTCCATAGCAAATAACTCTATAGACCTGTACAGATGCAACAAAAAAATGCAAGGAAAATCAAAAGCTTACCTAAAGTACATGTAAAAGAAGATTCAAAAAGCGTAGGAGATTACAAGGGAATAAAAAATAAAACCCATAGAGGTACAGGGAGAATTAAAGACCAGCACTGTTAAGGCTTCTCAAAAAAACTGAAGCATGATTTTTAAGGTTTAGACAAAGAAATATGGCGGTTTATAAGAGGTTAAACAGTAAACGTAAAGGAATAAATAAACTCAAAACACATCGACAAGGATGTACAGATTGACTATCTAAAGAAAATATACACAGAGGTACAACAAATGACGAAACCACAAACACCAGAAATTCTCATAAACGAATAAGTTCACATAAGCAAGCATGAAGTACAAAAAACACTTCAAAATCTAAAAAGTAAAAAAGCTGCAGGTAAAGATGAGATAAGAAATAAATTGTTAAAATATGGTAGAGCGGCAATGATGGATCATTTGGCAACTTAAACCCTAAGGCGACTTTCTAAATTTTTAAGAATATGATTCCTTCGTATCATAGAAATACTGTCCTTAAATTTTATTGAGAAATTCGAAATACAAACGAAGTTATAGCTGTATTTATAAAGGTACGTACCTGAGCTAGAACTCGTTTTATACAACACCGTATACAACACAAAACTTGTAGGAAAAACAAAAGCTTACCTAAAGTACATGTAAAAGAAGATTCAAAAAGCGTAGGAGATTACAAGGGAATAAAAAATAAAACCCATACACGTGCAGGGAGAATTAAAGACCAGCACTGTTAAGGCTTCTCAAAAGAACTGAAGCATGATTTTTATGGTTTAGACAAAGAAATATGGCGGTTTATAAGAGGTTAAACAGTAAAGGTAAAGGAATAAATAAACTCAAAACACATCGACAAGGATATACAGATTGACTATCTAAAGAAAATATATACCGAGGTACAACAAATGATGAAACCACAAACACCAGAAATTCTCATAAACGAGTAAGTTAACATAAGCAAGCATGAAGTACAAAAAACACTGCAAAATCTAAAAAGTAAAAAAGCTGCAGGTAAAGATGAAATAAGAAATAAATTGTTAAAATATGGTAAAGCGGCAATGATGGATCATTTGGCAACTTAAACCACAAGGGACTTTCCAAATTTGTAAGAAAATGATTCCTTAGTATCATAGAAATACTGTCGTTAAATTTTATTAAGAAATTCGAAATACAAACGAAGTTATAGCTGTATTTATAAAGGTACGTACCTGAGCTAGAACTCGTTTTATACAACACCGTATACAACACAAAACTTGTTTTATATTAATAAAATTTATCGAAAATTATTATTGTTCTGAAAATTCAAAGATTCAATTTCTGCTTACTGCAGAAAATTTTTTTAAATTACTCCAAAAGACTTGATATACTTACCGAAGAGCATCAGTTACAAAATACTACATCTACGACCAGAGAAAGCCTAGATCCGAAGGCAACATAACTCACTGGGAGAACGTACCCCGTCAAACACATGGCAAAATATACATTGGATGGACATGTGTAGGAAATATCGCTAATACGTCTAAAGTAGTGTGAAAAACAAGCAGAAATCAGCTGTCATCGAATGCCATAGTCTGTGGACTAGTGCGCATTTCGATGCGCATCGCCCCGCCTCGAATTTTCCCATTGGCTCTTGACCTGGAAATCCCTATTTATCGCTCGAACGGCACATATAAATATTGGCGATTTTCAGGTCAGCCAGGTCAGTCCCTTACGGGCTCTCCGAGAGCTTAGTGCTCTTGGGGCGCTGCTTTCTGCTGTTCCAATTATACTCTGTGGCTGAGATATTATTCTACTACAATCTGATGTTTTATTTCGACCTATATTTTCGTCATGTAAGAAATATCTTGTCTTTTTCAAGACAAGCCGTCAGAAAACCACGACCTGATGCTTTATTGCGACTTGGTGTATCTTTGTCATGTAAGAAATATCTTGTCTTTTTCAAGACAAGCCATCAGAAGATAAATACTTACAAGTCCATACCCAGTAAGTGGACTTGGGTAGAGGAGCATTCGACAGCGATATTCGAAGCCCTCTACAGAGCACCCGGAGATAACAGAAGGTGGTTAGACCCTTATTTGTTCCCCCGAGGTGACAATCAAGTAATAACAGGCTTTCTTCCTGGACATACGCCAGATGTGGGACACCTGGATACTGAATAACTGTTTTATGTGGACCTAAGCTTTAGATGCTGTAGTAGAAAACCTAAAACATATCCACTAAAAAAAAACAAAATACTTAAACAATTGTTGGAAGTTGTCTCTAATTATTTGTGAAATGACAAACATGTTTGTTTACTTTAAAATAAAATTATTGCATTACAAATGAATCTTATAATAAAATTATAATTAAATAAACCAGAAAACCAAGAGTTGTCATCGTATGTCGCGCTTTATAGTTTGCTTTTAAATAATGTTCTCTACGTGGGCGTTAATACGAAAAAAAGGTATTCATTATTATCCATAAAACAGGTAATAAAAAACTCAAGTTGCTTTTCTGCACGTTTTTAATAGTAATCGTGGTAGTTCAGGTCGTTTAGAAAATGCGGGCAAATTGTAAGGGTCTAAATAATCAGCTCCGGCTTTAGCTATGCACACAGCGCCAAAAAACTTGTAGGTACCCCCAAATTTTTTTTATAGTTTTTAGACGCATTCTTGACGAAAAAAAAATATGAAAAAAGATACAACGTTCCAAAACTCAAAATATTTTCATTTTTAATTATCTAAAAAAAAACCTTCAAGGCATGATTTATTGACCCATCTTAGCATCGTCAATCTCTGTTTAAGGAATATTGTCACACTCTTCCTGTACCTTTACAATCACACCATATCCCTCGCATTTTCCACTGGATTAAACTTTGTGGAGTTTACCGACCAGTTCATTCTTTGGACATTGATTTTTGTCGACACATTTTCAGTACTTCTACCGCCATGTGCGATGTTATCTACTAAGATAAAATTGAGCCAAATTCTTCGTTCTGCGTCAGAAAAATGGGCCTGATAACATTTTCTAGGTACATGTTTCCTATCAGTGCTGCTGGTGCGTAAGTAAGTGAAGTGCAAATACCCAAAATATTAGTGTTTTTCCTTGATAAGGAACCACTTATCGATGAAAAAAAAAAATGAATTGCACGTCCTGACTATCTCCATACTCTTATGTGCTAGCTGTCACTTGTCAAACCAGATGGAGAGTCTTTTAAAAGTAGGACATTTCTCCATTGAGGTAAAAGCCAGTTTTTGTGATTACGGTACCATGCTTAACAACCAGCTTTATGTTAGCTAGCAAGCTTTAAGCTAGGCGCATACATATCGAATTTGGACGGTCAAAAAAAGTTTGATCGAACTTTTATCGATGATTCTCTGCACGTTATTACACCAGATTTATTCGATGATGTTTTTTAATCCACGAAGGTTTGTTAGGTGGAGTACATAAAAACCCAATGAACAACACATAACTACGTAGCAACGTACGTTGAGCAGTGTCCAAAAAACGCAACTGGTCTTTTGGTCGGTCGACAAAGATCGATGTGGGTGCGCGCTTTCATTTGGCACCGTTCACCTTGGAAGGATAACAATGATTACAGCAGCCATCCATACAATGGCAATGATCAAACGCCACACTGCATCAATGCCGTGTCGTTTGGCAATCGATGTGTATGCACGCTGACATTGTTTTTTTGCGCCACCAAAGAAATTTGTTCTATCGAACTTTTATCGACCGTCCAAATTCGATATTCCGCTAGGTGCACACACCTAGCGGAAGTCCTCTTAAACCGACCCTGTCCTCAATAAATTGTAAGCCTTGAAATAGGTTTACTGTATGTTCTTCCAAAATGTGTTTTCACCAATGTGATAGTGTCATTAAGATTTCGTCGAACAAAGTTGGCTAAATATCGATCCTCTTTTTCATTTTTCATCCGAGGGCGTCAACTCCAAAGTCTTCTATTTACACCTCCATTTTATTTTAATAATTGCACTGTTCTAGTAAAGGTTCTGGAAATACCAAGCTTCTGTAGTTAAAGACAAACGTTTTGTGTTGTATAATCGTAATCATAAGTAATCGTATTTTGTGCGTTGTATTTTTGATGCAAGCCAGTATTTTATACGAGATTATTTTTGTAAAAGAAATATTCTGATTAGAGGAGACGGGAATGTAGTGAGCTTGCTGCACGAATGAATAGTTTAGCACCAGACCACAAGGAAGACTCTTTAAAAATTGGTGAGAGAGCTGCATTTAATGTTAAATATACGACTAGACTCTTAAGGTTGAACAGTAAGAGACTAATAGACTAATATTAAAAACAAGAAGAAAAAAAAAAAAACAAAAAAGCAAGATTAACAAATAATTTGTCTAATAGAAATCAAAACAGTATAAAAGTTCCACAATAAAACTTTTCCTCCACAGTCACAACGGTATAAAGTAAACCTCCAGGACAGCTAGACAAACTATCTTATGTTCTACAGTGCTGTTGCAAAAAACACCAGAGCTACAGAAGGAGTCGCCCTATTTATTATCATCATCACTAGGTTGTCTCGACAACCCTGTTTGTTAGATTTTGTAGCTGCCCTATTTCTGCATTTTTACTGTTTATATTTTGTTTGGCCTGATTGATTTTAAGCATTGTTTTGTGCAGCTCGTTATATTTGAATTAATGCCTCTGTCCAATATCAAATCTTCAGAATTCATATCCGAAATTGGACAGTATAATTTTATCACCCAGTAGACCAAATGAATCTATTTGTTATTAAATACACACACGTAGTTAATTAGGTTACATACACATTTGGTCAATTATAAATAATAATTTGGACATCAGTCAAAAGTACTGACAAAGTTAAACAATTTACATAAATTAAATACACATATCACGCTAGGTACGCGAAAAATATTGACCCAAATAGAATTTATATAAAACTAATATCTCTTGACTAGAGAAGCATTCAATCAATATTCACTCAACGAACATATAGTCTTCAACGATCAACGTCATCAGTCTCTACTCAAAGTAATCCCGGGTCTACACCCCTAGTGTACGTCTCAACAATAAACTCTGCTACTATTATTTGGTGTTTCCATTACAACAGAACGAACATCTTCACTGAGCCAACGAAGGGAATTTGTTCATGGTCCTTCGAGCCGGATGTCAGTCATGACGACAGATATATAACAGTCATCGGCTACTTCATAGTGACAGGGAAAAATAAGTACAGCATGCTCAAAGTCACGGCCATACCACTTAACGTTGAGGGGTCAGTGTTGCGCACATTTGTCGCCCCAAGGAATCTACTGGTCGTAGATTATAACACACTGCACTACTTCGAATTGACCACGGAAGATAGAGAAAGGTGCTTACTGTTGACAAAGGCGCAGATAGCGTGCTCACCAACGGCTATAAGAAACATGGATACCCAACCAAACTGCATACTAGAAGAAATTTATGAGCGATCTAAGAATAGCACATGTCCAGTGGTAGCCAGGACAATACAGACAGCTCAATGGAGTAAGATGGGTACTCCCAACCTCTGGCTAGTTATCACGCCAGTCACGATACACATATCCATTATTTGCGATGGAAATCGAAGCGAAAGAGTACTGGAACGAGTCACATTCCTGAAGCTTTCACCCAAATGTATCGCCCAAACGAAAAATATTACATTACTCCCCACTAGCAGTGGGGTGGACAGAGCAGTGACGAGTTACCTGAAGTCGCCAATCACTCCCGTGGCCCAACTGGTGGCGAGGACACCCCGCAAGTTTAACACGCCTCTAAACACCTACCTTGACATACCAGGAGGAGAGCTACGTCATGTGTTACTTGAGGAGGAGAGTCTGGAACAAGAAATGACGCATACGCAGTGGCGATCGATTCACGAATCTAATTGGCATTATTTTGTGGCCACCGGGATCATTACTATAATGGTAATAATTGGGATACTCACGTTATGGAAGTACCGTCCTGTTGCACGACTATGTCGTTCAGGGAATCCACAAACTCAGACTAACGAACAGGAAGTACCTGTATTAGTTAGTAATCGGCACAACAATGTACGGTCGACTTCCCAAGTTGACATCCCACTTTCCACATTTTCATCCAATTGCCCTAATTTTAATCTAGAGATAGAGTCGGACATTGATAGCTAGGGTACGGTTGGAAGATTATTGATTATTCTTAAACTATTTATAATTTATCATGTTTGAATTTTACTATGTTATGTAATACTTATATGTAAACTTTGAGTATTGACACTTGGGCCAGATTGCCCGATTCCGCAGTATGTCCAATATCAAATCTTCAGAATTCATATCCGAAATTGGACAGTATAATTTTATCACCCAGTAGACCGAATGAATCTATTTGTTATTAAATACACACACGTAGTTAATTAGGTTACATACACATTTGGTCAATTATAAATAATAATTTGGACATCAGTCAAAAGTACTGACAAAGTTAAACAATTTACATAAATTAAATACACATATCACGCTAGGTACGCGAAAAATATTGACCCAAATAGAATTTATATAAAACTAATATCTCTTGACTAGAGAAGCATTCAATCAATATTCACTCAACGAACATATAGTCTTCAACGATCAACTTCATCAGTCTCTACTCAAAGTAATCCCGGGTCTACACCCATAGTGTACGTCTCAACAATAAACTCTGCTACTATTATTTGGTGTTTCCATTACAACAGAACGAACATCTTCACTGAGCCAACGAAGGGAATTTGTTCAGCCTCTATAATTTCTCTTCTTGACCTTTTTTGATCTTGACCACTTTTATTTTAATACTTTCCGTATATTGACTGTTGCATCTCTTAGTATTTTTCTCGAATATAATGCTGAACAAAATGCATGATAGGGCGTCTCTCTGACGTAGTACCCACATCTATTGGTTCCAATAATTCGATTTGTATCCGGATTTGACTTTTTACTTTTAGGATTTTTTTATTAATACTGTAACGAAACTTTAAAACACAAAACGAAACGAAACACAAAAGACCCAGAGGCAGACCTCCTATGAGATGGACAGATGATCTGAAAAGGACTGCCGGGAAAAATTGGCTACAAGTAGCGTACAATAAAAAACAATGGAAAGGAAGACTTATGGACTGGAATGGAGGCTTATGTTCAGATGTGGACGTGAATGGCTAGACAAAGAAGAAGAAGAAGAAGAAGTAACGAAACCTGTTCGGAAGAGACATTGGGGGTTAAAAGAGAAAAGAATTTCAGGTGCAAGTAAGTTTACCTAGCAAATCGGCGCTTAGGTGTTTTGAAGGATACAACGGTGAGTTTTGGGACGTGGGTCTATAGATCTAGCTTGGGTATATTTAGATAAACAATTGGGAATTAAAACGTACCAATGGAAATGACAGAATTTGGTACTAAAAGAAAGGACAAAAGTAAAGAGCGCCACCTTGTTCTTTGGCAAGGGACGAGGAAAACTCAAGACTTGGCCTATATGAAGAATGGTTTAAGCAAAATTCTAAAAGAAAGAGGAATAAACACACTTACCTTATATTGTCGCTATACATTCCTGACCGACTTACCTTATTATGTCCCGAAAGAAAGGAGAATTATGTAGACATAAATCAAACAACGTAGATAGCAAAATAAAAAATGTAAATTTAGATAAATCAGGTTTTACACAAATATTCCTAGAATTAGATGGAATAACTTTATAACTTAGTATACCGGAAGTGTGAATTCAAGTAGCAAAAATTAACAAAACCTGAAAAATAAATGACATTACCTTAATTATAGCATATCATGATATTACCGGTATTTTAAAGGTACTATCCAATAAAATATACCTACAAATTAGTTCAACAAAAATGTATAATCATTTTCTTTTGATTACTATAGTACTATACATCAAACTTTTGGGTTGTGCACAAAAAACAAAGGCTATTACAAAATTTAAAAACAAAATTGTGGAACATAACCTATACAAAAATCTTGGCAATGTACTGTACTAAATTTATATGGATAAAAAATTTAAAAATGAAATCAGTTATATTTTCTTAGTTTCCCAAACAGAAAACATTCTGCGATTGTATCTCTAACTATTTCGACAAGTTTTAAATTAATTTAAAAAACTTGCTTAATTTTTCACCAGTCGTCGCCAACTTTACACTACTGACTTAATTTAACTTCAAGCACTTTATTTATTCTCTGTTTAGGTACCATTGCACATCTTTAAATGAGACTACGTGTACTTAAATGCTGGAAAAGTACTGAATTGCAATGATTTACAAACTCACTCCTTCTTTTAAGTTTGTACTTCCAAAATAAAATCGACCTTTCCTCATGGCCGCTTCCAGAGAAATGACGCGATCCTAAACACATTCTTCCTCCGAGGATAGATAGAAATATCCTAAAGTGGACTTTTGTTGATTCATTTTATAACTAGCCGCTTTAAGAATCAGGATTTTATTTAAAACTCTCTATACGCGAAACAGAAAGAGGACGAATTCAAAATAAAATAATTAATATTTCTTCTCTAAACAGCACGTGCTAATTATTATAAACAGACTCTAAAGTTGTTCAGATTATTAATCTTAGAAACGCAGAAAGATTATAAACCACTCTCGCTTCTTATAACTAACAGGGTAAAATTAAAATGCTATAATACTATTAAGTGTGCTGGTAACGTTATAAACGTTATATATTCTTTGTAACGTTATAAACGTCACATCTCTATTAATTTATATTTAAATAATTATTTCATTTTAATTTGTTTATTAATTTATTAATTTCTTTATCTTCAGTTTAATTTTTACTATTTTTCACAAAATAGTTGGCGCCCTATGTTTTTTCTTTTCTTCCTCTGTCTTTATTTTCTCTCTCTTTCTGTCCCGTAGAATAAATATTCGCCCTCTCTCTTTTTGTTCGGCAGACTATTCTGTTCCGTGTTGACAGACAAGCTAGTTTAATGATATCTATGGCAACATCCTATGACATATGTGCTAACTTTATTCAGTCTCCCACTTTCTGTCAAAACAACTTTTCTGTAGTGGGATTATTTTTTGCCTCTTTTTGAAATTTATAAAAGAAGGCAAAAATTATTATAAGACTCATTTTTATGGTCTACAAATTCTCTTGGGGTAAGTACTTTCATTGTGATATTTATTCTATAATTCTGACCGCATTTCCAATGTAACCTTACTTTCTTTCGAAAGCACATTTTTTTTTCTGATATATGCATTAGGACTCTTTAACAGAATTTAACTAAGTAGTAACATTCATATTTCATTTTATCCTTGCCATACGCTATTTGTTTAAGTGTAATTTTGTAAGATGGCAAGGAAGTTAAACCTTTCTTTTTGATGTGTTTCTAATGCAAGTTGTTCCTTTTAGTTTATTGGTTTACTGGACAGTTTATTGGTTTACTGGACAGTTTATTGGTTTATTGGACATTTTATTGGTTTATTGGATTTATTGGCTTTATATCAACCACCTTATTTGGAGTTCAACAATTGGTCAGGACATACAGCCACGTGTGACTGCAGCTCTCCAGAAGCCACAAATTCTAATTGGAGGACCCAACAGCTAGAACACACAAGCAGCCCATCGAAGCAATAAGTAACACTTATTAACTGTTAAGCTTTGGCAGGGTTAATTATTGTTTTTTTTTTATTCTTTTAAATAAATATGCTTGGTTAAAATTTGTCTTATTTGCTATCAACTGAGAACTCAGGTTCAATCCCTAGTTTAAGACAAGACGAAATCACCCTTGAGATACTGAGCTAGGCAAGGTATATACGATAAGCTCCCATGGTTGATTGAGGTATTATTTTTACAATAATACTCCAATTCTCTTTGGTAGTCTTATCGTTACATCTTTTACTTCATGTATTAATAATTCTCGGTTTATATTGTCATATCCGTTTTCAAAGTCTATGAAGAGATGAGGTATATCGATGTTATATTCACTTGTTTTTTAGAGGATTGCACACCTTCCAGTTCTTCTTTGATGCTTATTAGTTCACTATTCCAGGTGGCAACTCTTTTTTTTTAGTTATAAGATCACTTATTATTAGGACAATGTTTCGAGTTTATGTTCGATGTTTCTTTTATTTTCAAACATTTACTTATATTCCTAAGCACAAAGAAGTCAATCCGATCTGGTAGTTTATTCACATCTATCGACCAGTATATTGATTTACTAGTAAACACTACATCGCAATCGAGTTATTTACAAGATGTAATCAGCTCTTTTCCATTAGCTGTATTATTTCTGAATCCGAACTTTAAGTTTTGCATTGTAATCTCTACTTGTCACAAATATGTATTGCCAGTTACAGTAATTAATATTTTTTACTTAAAAATTTCCTCAAAAAAATTAAAATTTTGTCATTACACTCATTATCTATAAATCCTAAGAAAACAGAGATGGTCCTCTTTACCAGGAAAAGAAGAATCACGGGCTTAATACCCCCCAGTCTAAATTTTTAGACTAAATTTTTCTAAACTACAGTCTAAATTTTTCTGACGAGGTGAAGTACCTTGGTATTACCCTTGACAGGAAGTCAACATGAAACTCATACTTAGATGGTAGAGCTAAAAGAGCATATATTGCCTATAAGCAGTGTCGACGAACGGTCGGACGCACCTGGAGCCTCACGCCCAGGGTGATCGCCTGGGTCTACACCGCTGTCATGAGGCCAATGCGAACCTACGGAGCTATTGCTTGGGTACCAAAAGTACTACAGGCAACAGCGATTAACAAACTAAACCATATTCAGCGGATGACTTGCATAAATATAACAGGTGCCATGAAAACAACACCAACTGCTGCAATGGAGTTGATTATTGGCATCACGCCTCTAGATATATATGTCAAAGAGGTGGCGCTAGTGACAATAATGCGACTGCGCTCAGCTGGTGCAAAACCTTAATGTAGGAATGGGACAATTGAGAACTCGTTTTTGGTGGGGAGAGCTGGATGCGTTACCACTGCTACAGGCAGGCTGCGACTCAATTGAACCAAAGTTTGTCTTTAACAAACCCTACAAAATTGAAACAAGACAGTGTATGGAGACAAACGTGGCAAATGCCTATTGCACATACACCGATGGCTCCAAAATGAAAGAAGGCTCAGGATGCGGTATATACTCCAGATCACTAAACCTAAGAATAAAGTGGGGTATGGGCAAAAATCTCCATAGCCGTAAAAGAGATAACCCAAAAAGGTATAGCAGGGAAAACTATGATGATCTGCACAGATAGCAGACAAGCGCTACTAACCTTGAATAGACCACGTGTCACATCAGGTTTAGTAATGGAGTGTCACGAGTCACTAACTCAAGCTTCGGATGGTAATACCATCATCCTGAGGTGGGTTAAAGGACACAATAGGAATAAAGGCAACCGCATTGCTGACCAATTATCTAGGAAGGCGGCAGGCCTAAGACTCTTAGGACCTGGGGATCTTTCTGGTTGGTCAACTACAACAATCGCGGAAATTGTCAAATGTTACTCCCATACGCAAACCGTAAAAAGATGGGAAGAAGGGAAAGGATGTAAACTTGCTAGGGTAACACTAAGTAACCTTGAAGAGTCAACATCAAAGAAGTACTTGGGAATGACCAGGAAAAATCTACGTTTGGCAGTTGGTTTTTTAACTGGTCATTGGCAACTAAGCAAACACCTTAAAAAAAATTTAAATTTTGCCATTAGTTCCTACAATTTTTCGATAAACTATATTATGGAGTACCGGTATAAGGCTGGCTTAGTAAGTACTTACTCCGCAGTTTGTATCAATATTTTGTCCGCTTGTCGGAAGAGTTTGTGTTATGTGCATGTTATAATTTTACTAAATAGAATATTTGAATCGGTGAGAAGAGAAAGCGGATATGTCCATAAATAGGCATTTTTGACATTTTGACCGAAATCCATTATAAGTATAAAGTTTTGTATAGAAACCGGACATATCCTCATACTAATAATGCTTTTATGTGTATCAGAAATTATAGTATTGTGGCAAAACCGGATAAGTCCTGGACATGTCCACTTTTTCTACAAAAGCTACAACGCATGTCTATTCGTCCTAATATATATTTGTCATTCGTCACTATGGAAGGTGTATAAGATGATAATCTCGAATTAAAAATTAAAAAAAGGCGAAATCCAGAGTGTTTGAAGGCTGTTACCAATAAAAAAGCAAGAGAATATGGACAACAGTATACTGATTATAAAAGTTGTACTATTCCAAGCAGAACGATTGGAGAACCATGCAGGTATGTTGTTATAACCTCAAATTTTGTTAAATATTTAATTCTTACTAGTACAAAATTTTATAAATTAGAAAACAAAAATGCTCAAAAAGCTTATCTTCAGTCCTTTATTAAAATATTGACAGTTGCCCGACAGCGTCCTAGACAAAACACTGAAGATAACAGGAGAAAACCACATAAATACTTTTCGTACAGAGTGACAAGTACAGGAGTTGTTCTGTTTGTAAATCTGCATTTTTAAGTCTGCAAGTTATAACGAAACACAAAGTAGATCGGTTGATAGAGCTTTTAGAAAAAGAACAAGTAACTGTTGATATAAGATGTAAACAAAAACCAGCTAATGCAAAACCTGAAGAAATAGTCAATAGTATAAAAGCCCATATTGAGTCATTTTCTGTCAGACTAGAACACTACACTGGACGCGAACTGAAATATTTGAACGAAAAACTAAATATAAAAATTATGCATTCGTTATTTTCGGAAAAATTTTCAGATGTCCCAGTTGAGTAGGGATTTTATAGAGCTGTCTTCACCGACTTCTATCAGATAGTTTTCAATATAGGAAGTTTTTTCTTATTTACCGCTAACTTGATTTTTGTGACATGTCCGCTTTCTCTTCCCAATGATTCATTTATAATCTATAAGATATGTATTGGATATACTGTATATCTGTCATAAATATTTTTTGGTATAGATATTACTTTCTAATTCCAATGTTTTAATTTGTTAGCTTAAATTGACTATTTATTTTTGTTTATTTGTTTATAAAAAAAGGAATTTACTAAACAGTTAACCATAAGCATAAGTTTATGACAATAAAATAGAATAAGGGAAAAAAACCCGAAAATATTTTATCGTTGTTTCGCGTAGGCTGGGGTCGGCCCTAAACAATAATCGTTTGTGGTGACTGTGGTGGTGTATCCGCGGCTTCGGAGGCAGCATACAAAAGATTGTATGCCCCATTATTATACAAAAGAGTGTTGGGAAAACGTGCGTTATCTGAACTTTAACTTTAAACCCGCTCTCCCACATCCACATATTGGTTTTCGTCGGTTCGTTTAAAATTACCTACATGCCACAACGTGCAAATCGTTCCTGTGAATATCTATTTTCGTATTAAGTGGCTCGGTTAAACCTTTTAGGATTGTCATTTCGATAAACTGTATATGTATATTATTTTAAATTTTTATGGTTATTTGTAATGTGATTATATATTTGACATATTACCGTACAGGAGAGTTTCTTTAACACATAAACAGAATGTTAGAATCCCTTTGTAACACCCTGCGTTACTGAGTTTAGGAGATTTTAACATGATTTTTAAAACAAGCGTTGCACTTATAGACTGCAAGCTTATGGGACATTTTAATGGGTCATTTCACTCAGCCTAAATCACATATAAAACAATACTACAATATGTAAAACTTACCACAAAGGGAGGGGTACTTTTTGGCCCTTCTAAACTTTATTAGTCAACATTTATAAAAGATTTTACAATTACCCAAAACAAAGACTAATATTTTTATATTTGTCATATCAAAAAATGAACAAAGACTAATATTTCTGTATTTGTCATTGCTCAAAATAAACAAAAACGTTAACTACTGTGTTTCTGTTGCGATGAAGTCGGCAATAAATGACTTCAACAAAAATCTTTTTTTGGTACTGCCTAACATTACAGGATGCCTGTTCATACTTTCATACATATATTCATACTTTCAACTAGATGTTGTAGATCTTCCGCTGTTCTTGTCATTATCACAGTATCGTCAGCATATTGAATGTTATTGATAACTTCTCCATTGACTATAATCCCTTAGTTTGCATGTGAGAGAGCTTCTTGGCATATTTCTTCGCTGTAGATATTAAACAAGAGCGGTGACAATATACAACCATGCCGTACTCCTCTACGTATTTCTATTTCGTCCGATATTTGGTCTTTCATTTTTATATTAGCTCGCTGATTCCAGTACTGATTTAATATTATTTGTATGTCTCTGGTGTCGATGTTCTTACCCTCCAGGATTTCTTTGAGTTTATTGTGGCGTACTTTGTCAAAGGCCTTTTTAACGTCTATAAAGCAGGCGTGTACCTCTTGATTAACATCTAGACATCTCTGTGTTAGGACGTTCAAGGCAAAGAGAGCTTCTCTTGTAACTAATCCTTTTCTGAATCCCATCTGTGTATCGTTAATATCGATATCCAACTTTTGATAGATTCGGTCGTGGATGACTCTAAGAAATATTTTAAGCAGATGACTCATCAAGAAGATTATCCGATGATCTGAACATTGCATTATTGCATTGCCATAGTTTTCTTCGATATGATGACAAACGTAGACAGCAACCATTCCTGAGGTATTATACCAGTACTGTATATTGTATTGAATAGATGTAATATTATGGTTAGGGATTTATCATTCAAAAGCTTCAACAGTTCTGTAGGAATTTCATCAAGTCCATTTGCTTTTCCATTTTTAGCGTTTCATATTGCGTATTCTACTTCTTCTTTCAATATGTCTGGCCCAGTTGCATTGATTATCTGAGTTAATTTGTTTCTATCGTCTTTAAATAATTCATTTAGGTATTCTGTTCATTTTTTCTATTTTATTCTCTAGATCTACAATAAGATTTCCATCTTTGTCCTTAAGTTTACCTATTTGGCATTTCTTTATGCTTTCTGTTATCTCTTTTAATTTTTTGTGCATATTGAACGCATCGTACTTTTTCTCATAGGTTTCCATTTCTTCACACTTTTCTTTAATCCACGCCTCTTTGGCTTCTTTTATTCTCTTTTTTATGTGTTTGTTTATTTCTTTGTATTTGTCTAGGTAATTCTTCATCTTTCTTCTTTGTTCCATCAAGTTCAAGTCTAGTATATCTTGTGTTATCCACCCCTTATTCTTTGTTGTTGTTTTTGTAAGATGTTTCTTTCCTATATAGCAAGTAATAAAAAACTAATAAACTTGGAGATATAAACGGCCAAATTAAAAAATTCTTTACTCTCTGGGAACAATTGTCTTTAAACGCTAACATGAGAACTTCTTAAAATTATTCAACGGCCATGCCTAAGTTCAGTATATTATGTCTCATCGTCCGTTTAAACCCGCATAAACAACATTCCAGGTCTGCTTAATATCCTTTCCCGTCTTTTTCATGAGGGTTACGATGAGTAAGACGCTGGCATATCTGGAACATGTAGAGAAGTTGGAATATGATGCAGTGAAAATTAACAGGTAAACGAAAGAAAGGTGGATAAAGAACCCGATAGCTGGGCGATGTAAAGAATAAGTTGAGAACAATGAATATAAGAGGATGGAGGAGAACATTACAAAAAAAACTCAACGTAATGCTGTAAACAATATAGAATGATCAGCTTGATGAACAAGGTTGAAAAGTCTTCTTGCTAGTAATACATAAACGTGTCTACAAGAAACTAGACGGCAGACTTACAGGAAACCAATTGGAATTTAGAAAAGGCTTTGCACTAGAGAGGCATTATTTACTATATAAACACTCATAGAAACGGTGCAAAGATGTCAATTGTGACGTATTTATATGTGTAGTTGACTTTGAGGAAGTCTTCGATGAAATACAACACAAAAGGCTTGCAAACATGTTAAGGAACACAGAAAGAGATGATGAGGATATGAGAATTATTACAAATTTATACCTATATCAGAAAGCCATAATACCAGTAGACCAACAAAAATCTAAAAAAAAGAAGAAGATAATTAGAAGAGAAGTATGACAAGTATGTGTACTTTAATTTTTAATATGTGCTCATAAGAGATGTTTAAAAAAGCACTAGAAGACATCAATGAAGGCATATCACTGAACGAAACAATAGTGAATAATCTCAGATATTCAGATGACACGATACTGCGGACAGCAGAGAATAGCTGCAAATTTTGGTACTATGCAGTACTGCGACTGGTATGGAATGACTCACAAAGACAAAAAAAAACAAAAATCATTATTTTCAGTAAAAACAAGATTAACGACAAAACCATCTTCGATAAAGGAAAATATCTTTAGAGAAACTGCCCAGAAACAATTACTTGGGATGTGCACTATGACGCATTCAGATGACCAGAAGCTCTTTCAATAAGTTAAAAGCATTATTTTGCAATGAAAAACTGGGAATATAAATTAAAACTGGAGTGTTGAATCGTTACGTATTTGCTGCCATTTTATATGGAGTTAAAGACTTGACAATTACAAACGCAACTAAACAAAGACTTGCTAGCTTTGAGATGTGATATTACCGAAGAATGTGGAAGATATCATGGACAGAATACGTAACAAACACGGAAAGATTAAGAAAGATAAAAAAGGAATAAGAAAATAAACTATTCTGGTCACATACGAAGAAATGGAAAATATGAGTTATTGCGATTGGATATACTAGGAAAAGTCAAAGAAAAAGGAAGACGACACAATTATTGTTTAAAAAATTTAAAGCAGAGGGAGTAAAGAACAACAATAGAACTGTTTAGAACTGTTACAGACAGAATAAAATGGACCGTGATGATCGCCAGTATCCTGAAAGGATAAGGCACATGAAACAGAAGAAAGTCATAGTAAATAGAAAAATAAGGACACATAATCTGATCGTTCAAGGAAATCCTGTACGATAGCATTGTTATGTTGAAGATAATTACGTTTAAATAAAATAATCGTTCTTTTTAAGTCAAATCAGTACATTAGCATTGTTTCTTGATGATTAGCCCAGTCGGTTTATGCAAAAACCATCGATTTCACGGCAAAATTTTTCTCAGATATCTGAAGCTTTTAAGACAGAGGTGGGGGTTGCTAGATGACGAATAGATGAAAAGGTACTCGTATTTTTACCTTGCGTTGTTTTTTTAACAATAATTTATGGTCACAATTTGATTTTTTCTCCCTTATATTTTAAATAATAGTTATTTAACCAGCAAGTGTATTAATAAGGGCGATTAACAATTGAGATATTTTAACGCGTGAGCGAAGCGAGCGCGTTAATGTTCGAAATTGTTAATCGCCATTTTAATTCACGAGTTCGTTACAAAACTTTTCCGTCGACCGAACTTTTCAGAAATAAAAATATCTTAGATTAAATTTTTATTTACTTAACGATAAATAATGACATACAATGACAGACAGTACTTACAGCGGCTATGTCATTTTAAATAATTTTTTAGTGGGAATATAAATAGGTACCTATATGTTTGGTTGCCTACACCACAGGTCACGGCAAATCACAGAGCGTTAAATGTGGTTAAATTAATTTATACAAGCAATGTATGTTGTGTTGCATATAATAAAATCGTTTATTAATAGAAAATAATTCATTAATAGGGGTCATTAATCAATGATTTTGAGGGTGTTAAAATTAATCATAAATGGATGGTCTACGGAAAACAATATTTATATCATTTTTTATAGCAAGAATATCTTTATTTTCCCGTTTTTTCAATTAAAATTGATAAATAACTTACGGAGATGTTTGCAAAAAAGCTGTTTTTTTGCACTAATTTATAAATTTTATTAAGTTTTTTATTAACAAAATAAAATGTTATTAATACATTTAAACATCGAGGAATTACCGTCTTTTAAATTTGTGCGAAATTTCCCCGAAAGTTATTTAATTTATTTATCCATGAGGCTAACTATTTAAACTATTGAACTTGCTCTATGAATGATGCTAGACACATTTAGCAAATTTCTTAGGATTCTTTAAGACTATCTCAGAAGTTAAATGCATATTGCGTTTTCATCGAAATTATTTACAAAATAAACGTTTGGAAACGTGGTATGTTTTTTACTTATAAACAATTGTAATAACTTTTATGGTTTTCAAGCTACAGACTTGTACGTACAACCATGGATAGCTGGTAAAAAACTCACATTTAAAAAAAAACCTTCTATGACCAATAGGAACGAAGTTAACGACTATTTTTAAAAAATCGTATCTCCATTGTTTGTAAACATTAAGAAGTTAAATTGGCACAAATTTTGAATGAAAGCCTAACCTTTATATAGAAACTTATATAGAAGCTATAAAATTCATCCAATTTTTCGAAACTTACAGGCCTTCGAAAGGAAGATACTTTCGAAAGATCGACATAGGAAAGTGGAGAGGATAACTGTTTCAGCTCCGTTTTTTTTTTTTCGACATCGAAACTTTGAAACACGTAGTAAAAATTTACATTATCTCGGCCTCCATTGCAGCTGGAAGCCTCTTTTTTTATTTTGGGATAGCTCGTCGAAATATGAATAACTACACAGTTTTCACTGGGCGAAAAATATTGGAAACCTCGGAAAAATTCAGTCCATTTAAAATTCATCGTAAAAACTTACTTTTTTTTTAATTTGGCTAAAATAGTCCGTCGTAAGTATTAATAATAATGACATAATTTTCATCCCCCGAAAATCTCGAGAAATCCCGAAAAATCAACATATTTTTTTTTCATTTTATAACAATGATGTAATAATTAATACTTATATCTTTTATAAATTAAATTTGAGGTAATTTTTTACACATTATATTATTATATTCCTTATATTAATTATAATTGTTTGTATTTTTATAATTATCAATGTTGATTTTTATTGTATTTTTCGTACAAATATGATATACAATATTAATTTAATCTGCGTTACTGATTTGATAAAATAAGTCGATTTTTTCATCACCTGTCTTTTTAAATTTTGCAATGTTTATTGAACTTTACTTTTTCTATTTTCTTTACATACATTGGTTTAAAAGTTAAAATTTGTTTAATTCAGTCCACTTCACTGTCAGCTCTTAACCTTTTTGTTGCAGATTGTTTGTCTTTACATATTAAATCAGTCTCTAAATATATATTTTCAGAATCACTATCGTCATCAAACGTAACTATACCGAGGTTGCAGCATATTTTCTCCTCTACTTCTTCCTCATTACAATTTATGCATAAGTTCGTACAATTCAAACCACGTTTTCTGCACCCACATCTAGTAGTTTTGCAACCTGTGGTACATTTGCATGTAATGTGCTTTAATGTCTCTTTAATAATTAAATTATCTAACCAGTACAAAACCAGTAGCACTTTGTCTCCAACCATAGGCACAAGCATCTAACTTATTTTCTAATCACAGATTCTTATAAAGATATTTACCGATAATTCTGTTGAATTGTAAGTATCTAAAATCATTTAAAGAAAGTGTATCGTTGTGTTTTTTTTATATTCATTTATTTTAATTAATTATTCATTCAATAGTTTTAAATATTACTTACAATAACTTTTTGATCAAAATACACACAATATTTTACTCAAAGAAGTATAAGTATATTACTTTCTAAATCCACTACACTGAGACTGATGAAATTTTGAAGCGTGGAGCTGAAACAGTTTCCCCTCCACTTTTCTATGTCGATCTTTCAAAAGTACCTTCGTTTCGAAAGGCTGTAAAATGTGTGCAAATTTTACTTCTTAATGTTTATTAACAATGGAAATTTGATTTTTAAAAAAATAGTCCAAGCTAACTTGGTTCCTATTGGTCATGAAGTTTTTTTTTAATGTGAGTTTTTTACAAGCTATTCAATGATTGTACGTCCAAGTCTGTAGCTTGAAAAATAAAGAAGTTATTACAATTGTTTATAAGTAAAAAACAAACCCCTTTTTCAAACGTTTATTTTGTAAATTATTTCGAAGAAAACGCAGTATGCATTTAACTTCTGAGATAGTTTAAGTATTAAAGAATCCTATGAAATTTGCTAAATGTGTCTAGCATCATTCATAGGGCAAGTTCAAGAGTTTAAATAATTAGCCTCAGGGATAAATAAATTAAATAAATTTTAAACTATTTGACCGATCGTGATTAAATTTCGCACAAATTTAAAAGACAGTAATTCCTCGATGTTTATATGTTTTAATAACATTTTATTTTGTTTTAATAAAAACATTAATAAAAGTTATAAATTAATAAAAAAAAACTGCTTTTTGCAAATATCTCCGTAAATTATTTATCAATTTTAAATGAAAAAAACCAGAAAATAAAGACATTCTTGATATAAAAAAATGATATAAATATTTTTTATTTAAAATATAAGGGAAAAAACTTATAGACAAAAAATCTAATTGTGACCATAAATTATTGTTTAAAAAAAACGCAAGATAAAAATACGAGTACTTTTTCATCTATTCGTCACCTAGTAACCCTCAGCTATGTCTTAAAAGCGTAATATATCTGCGAAACATTTTTCGATCTAACCAGAATGGGCTAGATGCGATCTAGATTTTGAGGAGGTATAAGTACTCTCAATTATTTATTACTACAATCAAAAATCGCGAGAAAGTGAACTCATGGTCACGTTTTTACATAATTTTTAATTTTTATTTTTTTAATAAAACTGTATAAGTATTTTTTTTTCTATAGGTGATATAAAGTTTAACTTATTAATTAAGACTGCAATTAAGATATATTTTCCATTGAGCTATTTTATATCTGTTTTCCAGACCAAAAGAAATCCATTGTTTTTGAAAGGTATACTGGATGAAATGCATATCTAAGCATACTCGCAATTTATTCACGGTTCGCTTCTTAGATGGGCTAAGCTAGAAGAATCATTGTACTCATTGCAAAAATGGTGTAATCATTATAATGGATCGAGGATGTTTCTAATTGAAGTGCATAAACGTTACGTTGCAATTAGAATATAATGGGCCTCTTTTGTTTCGCAATAACGGTAGACTCGGTTTATTTCCGTCCAAGTTTTCCGGCTTTAGTTTTTGTAATAATTTTAAAAGAATGTTAATCATGGCTTTTTACTATTTTATATTAGGATATTAGTAAAACTTTTCCTTATGGAATTTTTAACAACCAAAGACAAATATGTAAGCATTTTTTATATGATAGAAGATGGTACTTTGCAACTATAATAAATATAAAAAAAAATATTTAAATATACCCATTTACAAAGATTTAACCTCTTTTTTGTGATACGTGGTATACAGCCAGCTGCAGGAATTATTTTCCTTGTGGATTTTATAATAAATATATTGATATTGAAGCAAATTTAAAGAAACAAAAAATATTTATATTTACTGGTACTCCTTTAGAGGGCCAAAGGTCTTCTTCTAAAAGAGCAACGTCAGTTCTCTGTTGATAAGGTCATCAATGAAGTTATAGCTCAGTTTTGTGCCATGCATAATGAAAATGAAAATGATGAAGAGCTGTAACAAGATGAAGTACACTGTGGAAAAGGACTAACAGGGACAAATGACCACATTCTTTGGAATTGTAATGCACATGGGTCAAGGTTGCTAAAAATGACAGATTACTGTTCTAAGAATCTATTATGTAGCAATCAGGTATCGTGTAAAATGTCAAAAAACATTGTCATTCGAATTCATTCTTAGAATGCTATCTTTCAATGATAATGAAATGTTTGATAAATATAACCGTTTTGTAAAACTAAGACCACTATAAACAACTTGACCAACAAATTCAAAGAGGTCTATATTCCGGAGAAATCTGTCTGCATAGATAAAACACTGGTACCCTTCAGAGGAAGATTGTCATTCAGGCAATATATCAAAAATAGGAGGTTCAAATTTGGAATAAAACTGTATAAACACTGTTGTAAAGACGGCTATACAATATACATACAATGTCAAAGTATACTGTAGACAAGATAAAAATTCAGATAGACCTATTACAGTTTTGACTGTTTTATCACTTATGTCGCCACTTAGATCACGAACGTATTTTATAAACAGGCAATTACAATTGTTACATTAGCTCATGAACTACAAAAGCATAAAACACATCTTGTCGGTACTTAATAAAAATTTAAAAAACAGTCCAAAGTATGTAGAGGCCCAAAAATTAAATAAAGGAGAAATTTACACAAAGAAAAGTATTAGAGGGGTAGTTGTTTTAAATGGCATGATATTCTTTCTCTAAGCACTATTCATTCTGACACAACCACCAAATATACATGAAGAGGAACAGACATAGAAAAGCCATTTCTTATATTTGACTATAATTTATATAATATAATATATAATATAATTCATGTAAGTCATTCATAGATCTATTCGA
The DNA here is from genome assembly GCF_040954645.1 of Diabrotica undecimpunctata. Lineage (NCBI taxonomy): Eukaryota > Metazoa > Arthropoda > Insecta > Coleoptera > Chrysomelidae > Diabrotica > Diabrotica undecimpunctata. Next base: position 40,345,259 of record NC_092807.1, on the reverse strand, counting down.
TAAGTTGAAATCATATCCTTCCCCTTTGCGTAAAGGAATCAAGGGGTATAGAAAACTTGCATTTGAAATATTAATTGGCTCAGCAGTAGTAAACTCTTTTATAATATACGAAATGGTAATAAAGGCCTAAATATCAATTACAGATTTTACATAGAGCATTGCTGTGAGTATGTTACAAATTGATAAAGTGGACGTCAAAAACCGTTGTGACCGAAAGTGACCGAAATCAAAATTTTTATGTGAAATACTTAGTACATTTTATTGTTTGTTATGTGTTTTTGATGTTCATCATTATTCTGTATAATTAGTAAAAACTGTTTGTATTATTTGATTAAAATAAAAATGTTTTTTCTTAAATCCTTATAATTTATTTGAAAGATATTTAATAATAGTAAACACTTAAAAAGTGCCGAGCTCATTCACTAGTATTACCTGCCAGGCCCCTCTGTAAAACCTTTTATATAGATAAAAATGTGTTTCGAGGCACGGCAGTTGAGTTACAGGCTTTGATATTAACGCTAGTAGTGAAGGTTGCCCTATGGGTGTCTGGGCATGTATGGCCATAGGATCTGAAACCCCAATGTAAGGTGTCATGGCGATTACCATGTTAAGAAATATTATATCTGATTAAACAAAAAGAGAAGTTAGAAACTCAACTTCATAATAAGATAACATGTAGGCTTTGCTAGTAATTTTTTAACAATAGTACGGAACTTATAACAAAGCCTGTTTAAATGCACTAATTCTATCGTCCCTGTATACCCATATAATATTAAATCTGAAGTCAAAAATGTAACCATAAAAGCAAAACAAACACGCGAAAGTGAAAATCCTAATTCTCAGCATTTTTACACCCTCATATTGCCGCTAAAGTGCTTTCAATTGATCCCGCCGATTGTCTCATACCCTCCAAACTTTTGTCTTCTATACAATACTTGACTCGATAACAGGACCTTAGTTATTTCCAGGATCTGTGTTTCCCTCCCTTATTTCTGGGCTAAGAGCGCATAATTTAAATGCCTTATAGGTACTCAAAAGGCGGCTCCTGCCCGATTCACACTTTGGCTGTGATTTATTGAATGTTCGGTTAAGACTATTAGTCGCACTCATAAGAGGCGATATCTTGAATATAAAAATGGCAAGATCGTTTCTCACAGTGTGGTGGAAGTACGAGAATCTTCCTGATAAAATCTGATTTAGTAAAACGAACGCAAATAACAATTTTTTGCTAAAAATACTTTATTTTTAAAAGTCATCATTTTTATATTTTTCCCTTGTTTGAATTTTATCCTATTACATAATTTTAAAATCCACCAGGAAAACGAAACTCCTACATTTGGCTGTATACCTACCATTATTCACAAAAATTTTATTTAAACAATCCTTTATAAAAGTTATGTATATATATATATATATATATATATATATATATATAACAGAAAGAATATAGACGAATATATGTATATAAGAAAAAAGAAGTACTTGTGACTCGTTTGGAAAAAATATATAACTGTTTTGGATGGGTTGGAGTCAATAAAAGGGCTATTGGTTAACTATTTTTTTATATCTCGAGCTTTCAATTGTGTTTACAATTATTATCAAGAGCTAAAAAAGACAAAATATCTTACAAGGTTGAACTAGAAAGAAAAAACAATTTTTGTTAACTTACCAAATAAAAATTAGTTTAGTAAATAAAAATTGCTGCTAATACATCTTAGATTAGGACATTTTTATATTAATTATTTTTAATCCGAAGAAAGCCGATGCTTCCGGCGAGAAAAAATTTAGAATGATGATAGATTATAGAAAATTAAATAAGTATACAGTAGACAATAGATATTCCTTACCGAAAATAGATGAAATCTTGGACAACTTAGGGATGGCTACCTATTTCACGACGTTAGACTTAGCTCAAGATTATCCTTCCTCAAATTGAGATTCATCCAAACTCTAATTAAAAAGCTGCTTTTTCGGTACCACATGGTCATTTCGAATTTCTATGCATGCCCTTTGGTTTAAAGAATAGTTCAGCAATATTCATGGACAATACTCTTCGACCTTTTATCCACAAATTTTGCTTTGTATATATGGACGTAATTATCTTTTCTAAAAATTTACAAAAGCATTTAGTTCACATTTCTACCATTTTTAGTACCTTCAGGAAAAATAATTTAAAAGTTCAATTAGATAAGTCGGAGTTCCTGACAAAGGAAGTTGCTTTCTTAGGCCACATAGTAACCAAAGAAGGCATAAAATCAAATCCTTGTAAACTTAAAGCTATACAAAATTATCCTCTGCCAAAAACTGTCAAAGAAATAAAATCATTTCTCGGATTAATAGATCATCGTAATCTATTGTAGATTGTGACAGCTTCGGCCATTAGCACGAGGCACCGTGGACACAATTATATATAAGGTACAATTACATATTATAATAACATTATAATATACTATAGTTATATATTATTTAGTAAGTTTTCTAGCATAAGGAACTGGATAGCTGTGATGATTTTGCTTTGGTTCGATAATATATCTGTGATGTCTTTCTTCATGCCGAGTTCTTGGTGTCGTTTATTGTAATGAGGGCAGTCCACAAGGATGTGTAGAACGCTAAGTGGAGATTGGCAATAGTGGCATATTGGCTTAGGTGTAGAGTTCATTAGGTGACCATGTGTAAATCTAGTGTGACCGATACGCAATCTTCTAGCAACAACCATCTCATTTCTAGTTATATTAGGGATAACAAACCGCTCAAACGTCTGATCTATTTGGTGTAAAAATGTAGTAGATTGGTTCCAATGATTCTGCCAGTAATTTCGTACGAGTTTCTTTATACTAGTTTTTAGGTCACTGGCGATTTGTATATTACGTAGTATACAATTAGATACAGCAGCTTCTTTGGCAAAGCGATCGGCGTTGTCGTTACCCGTAATTCTGATGTGGGAGGGAATCCATATAATAGTGATTTGAATGTCGTGGATGATAAGATTTTGGTAAGTGTCATGGATTTTTTCTACAAGAGGGTGATTAGTAAATAGATTATTGATGGACTGTATAGAGGCAAGGGAGTCTGTACAGATGGCAGTATGTTGATTGGGTGCTGTGCAGAGTTTGAAGGCTTGGTAAATAGCACACAGTTCACTAGTGTGAACGCTGCATGTGGCAGGTATTTGACATGAATTTTTTAAAATTAAGAATTTCTGGTAAGGATTTCCTAATCAAATCCTGGTTGGTTTCTGCCTTACTAAACTTTGTAAGTGACACATTAAATTTCGGTAAAGTTTTGGTCCAAGGAGAATTCTGCGGGAGAGGGAGAGGGTTAGTTAGGGATAAATTTATATGTGGTATTAAAATTGGAAGTAGGAGGGCGATAGTGTGTATGCGTGGAGCAGGAGGGTGAGTACTAGTAGACTTGGGTAATGTCAGCAGTGTGTGGACTGGATTAGAAAGGTTAGCTGAAGCAAAGGCAGCATAAGAAAGGAGGAGATATTGGCGCCTAAGCCAAAGAGGGGGTTCGTTGGCTTCGCGGTAGAAGCTCTCAGCTGGACTGCTACGAAAAGCTCCTAAACAGAGGCGGATGGCAGTATTATGTACTGAATTAAGGATTTGTAAGGATGTTTTGGATGCTGACATATATATAAAGCTGCCGTAATCGGGTTTAGAGCTAATAAGAGACCTATATACTTTTAATAGTGTAGATTCGCTAGCGCCCCATTGGTAGTGGGAAGGTGTTTTGATAATATTTAAACGTTTCAGGCACTCTGCTCTAGTTTCCTGGATATGTTGTTTCCAAGAAAGTCGGGAGTTGAATATTAGTCCTAGAATTTTGCGGTGATCGACGACTGGGAGAGGGTGGTTATTCACTAAGATTTTAGGGGCAGTGAGGAGTGTTTTTCTGGTGAATTTAATGAGTTGTGATTTTGTGGATGAGAGAGACAGGCCGATGGCAGTCAATCTATTTTGTAATAAGTCCACTGATGTTTGGAGAAGTTTACAAGTCGTAGTGGTCGCAAAACCGTGGCAATAAATTACAAGGTCATCAGCATATGTAGTAAATTTGACTGGGGAGGGAGGACTGTGGCATATATGGTTAATCGATAAAATAAACAATGTAGGGCTTAATACAGAGCCTTGAGGGACTCCGTCTTGTTGGATGTGGGGTGATGATAAGCAACCATTTACAGAGATTCTGAAAGATCTAGAGCTAAAAAAGTACTTGATAAATTTAAAAATATTTCCATTGAGGCCGTATAATAATAGTTTATCGAGATTAATCTGTCTAGGTATTTTATTGAAAGCAGCTGCAGTATCAAAAATGCAGGCAATCACTTCTTGACTGTTATTAATAGCTTTGGCGATGTGGATATGAAGGAGGACCAAGTTATCGTTTGTGAAACGATGTCGGCGAAAACCAGATTGTTCTTTGGTGAAATTTGGTGTTTTTCAATAAACCATAAAAGACGCCTGTTTATCATCTTCTCCATTAATTTGCACATGGTGCAAGTGAGAGAAATCGGTCTATAGGACTGAGGAAAGATTCGTGTTTGGCCATGTTTTAGGACAGGTATAATTACGGATGTATTCCATTGAGTAGGAAATATTTGAGAAGACCAGATAGAATTATATATGGGATATAAATATAAGAGATAATAAATAAAATATAAGGGATATCATCAGGGCCGGCGGAAGTATTTTTACATGAAGATAAAGCAGATGCAAGTTCAGCAAGTGAGAAAGGAGAGTTAATATTGTCGATATCTTGTAAGTGCTGTGAAGTGAGGTTGTAGGAGAGCGGTTCTTGTGTAAAGGATGAAATACGGGGTTTCAGTTTGTTCTGAAATTGTTCTTCAAATGTATTAGCCAGGGTATTGCAAATAATTTGGCTATTGCTAGAAGAAGTGCTGTTAGAGATTAAATGGGTAATTTTGGTGTTAGTTGTTTTTTGTCCCTGAACTTGTCGAATTTTTTTCACATTTGGGAGGGATTTGTGTTATCATTCAAAGACGATACATAGTTATGCCAGGATGTTTTCTTGCTCTTCTTGACAACGTATTTGGCTTTGGCTTTCAGCTTTTTATAATTAATTTGATTTTCAGATTTTTTATGTTTGCGGTATTGATTAAGCACAGTCTTTGATTGTCGAATTGCGAGTTCACATTGAGAGTTCCACCAAGGTACAACTTTATGTCGGGAGCTAAATGTGATTTTGCCAATATGAGTTAATGCTGCTTTAATAAAGGCATCTAAGAATAGTTTTATGGAATCATCAATATTATTAGAGTTAGGTGATTCGCATATAAGGGATTCATATTTTTTGGAGAACTCTGGCCAATTAGCCTTGTTAAAGCACCAATAACTTCTTACTGAAACTTGGTCATAGGTGTTGTCACGTATAATTATAGGGAAATGATTGCTGTCGTGAAGGTAGACCGCTGTTTGACGTGATAAGTTGGGGGCCGATTTGAGACCACATATGCTTAGATAGTTGGCAAAAAAAGCACCTGAAGCAATGTTAAAGTAAGTGTATGATCCCGTAATAAGGACACATGAGCTAGTGAAATCAAGAATATTTTCAACAACTTTACCACGTCCAAATGTACGTGAGGAGCCCCACATAGTGTTGTGGGCGTTGAAGTCTCCTACAATTATATAGGGTTGGGGGAGTTGGTATACTAAATCAAGGAGTTCTTCTTCATTTAGAATGTAGTCAGGAGAGATGTATATAGATCATATGGTAAATTTGTTAGGGCAGTAAGTAGTGATGGCGACAGCTTCGAGATTGGTAGTCAGAGGAAGCAGAGTAGAGTACTGATCTTTAGAAGTAAATATAGATGCACCTCCACTAGCTCTGGAACCGACAGATCTGATGTAATGATACCCTTCAAAATCTTTGAGTGTATGAAGATTAGTTGACGTGAAGTTAGTTTCCTGTAAGCAAATGAAGGTGGGTGGTGGAGAGATATCAGTAGCTGCAGACGTTCTAAGCGCGGATAATATCCGTCGCAATTCCATTGAATTATAGTGAATATGAAAGTTATAAATTAAGGCAGGTCGGTTTTGTCTAAGGAGGGGTCACTGTTGTTAGAGCTAACAGATGCAAGACTTACAGTGTCTATAACATCATTTAGATTCATCGTAGCCTTAATTTTTTTTTGTATGCGAGTTATACGATTTTTTAAGTTATCTATCAGAGATATTATGGTAAATTTGTTTGAGGTCATTAAGAAAGGCGTTAATGTTCGTAGTAAATTGGTATGCTTCAGCTAAGGGGTCATGGCAGCCAAAAGAGCTTTCCAAGAAAACAATTAGTTGTAGCGAGTTAATTGAAAAGGATGATGGGTTTGCTCCTATAAGATTTTCTATGATTGAGCGGGCAGACGGGCTGATAGTGGCTGATGGATTTGTATCTTTGGGTTTCGATTTTTTTTAGGGGCTGATTTATGGGTACGAAAGGAGTTGTCATAGATGGAATGTGGATCGATTGGACTGTGAGTAGTGGGATCTGAAATGGCAATTACAGGGGAAGAATCGAGGCTTGAGTCAGTTGAATGTGCTCTTTTGAGGAGGGCGATAGTAGGAGGTGTAGGTTGAGGTTGATCTAAAGGTAGGGGTGTGATGTTAGATAAATTGTCGGAGGGAGAATTTGGGGCAGAAGTGTGAGAGGTGCCAAAAAGTGCGGTGGGGCTATTGTTGGCGGATGCATTAGGTACCTGAGCGAAACGGAGGTGGGTAGTGGTATCCGGTAGGTTTTGGCAGGTTCCAGCCGTATGTCCCGCTTTTTGGCAAAGAAAACATTTTAGTTTGTCTGATGTAACGAAGATTCGGAAGAAAGTGTTTTTAAAATGTATTAATACGGAGGCTTGTATTTCGAAATTTTCTTCATCTGGTGTTACGTAGATAGACCGTCGAAAACCTAATATATGGGAATAGTCTTCTTCGGGTGAGCCAGTACGAATCTGAGATACAGGTGAGGCTAGTTGCAGACCAAGTTCGTTTTTTAATGCCGGCTCGATAAGATGATTTGAAATCTATGGGCATACATTAGATATTAACAATCTTTTAGTTGGGGAAATGAGTCTGCGGATGTGGACGATTTTATTTTTAACGAAAACGGTGGGATTGTTTTTAAGAAGAATATTGACAGGATCAGAAAAAGAAGCAAGAAAGATACAAATGCGTTGTAATCGAAGAGAGCTGTATCCGGAAGAGCATTTAATACTATCTCTTGCTTTCTGCTAGGATATGATGTGGTAACCGGTGTAGGTTTTGTAGTATTTCGTGTGGTAACAGCTGCGTAGCTTGGAGCGGTGGGTTGAAGAAGCATCTTCATATTCTGGATGCCAAAATATTTAATGAAAATTAGACGCAATGCCTGGCCTATTAGTGTGTTTGTATCAATTATAATATTTTCTACAAAAGTACATACTAAGTTGTTTCACAAAAACTATTCACTTTCATTAATTACTGAATAACAAATCACAATTAACTGACAAGTTTTTTATTAGAAATACTGTTAGAAGAAGCCGAGGTGTTGACTCGTTGGCTTTTCGAATAAGAATGGAAATTTTTAAAATAACATAAATTTGACAAAGGATATATAACAATATAACAATGATTTAAAATCTTAAGGTTGCATGTAAAAATAAAATATTTTTCCAATTTTATAAATAACAAAAAATTTAGTAATAATTATCCCAACAAACAGCTACTGTCAGAAAATGGCACCACACAGTCGCCGGGTTGAATACTTCTAAATGAATATTTTAATAAAAAAATCATATTTTATTTCAATTGAAAGTTTTAAATCCAAATTTAAAATGCGTCCTCTACTCTCGTTTGTAGAAATAACAGAAACCGTAGGGAATATTTTGTTTGATCTGAGTTTTCGTTTTAGATTATTCAAAAAATGTGAAAATGATAAAATTACCGCCTGCCGTAGTGGAAAAGCAGCTATATAATGCGGATCCTTTCAAAGAGCTTACGATACAAAGGAATGGCGTTAAATTATTGAATAAAAATATGTTTCTCTTTTATTTTGTGAATTTCGAAACCCTCGTTGTTAGCCGTACGATATTAAAATTGTTTTAAACTTTTATATGAAAAAATGGCATTGTGTTTGGCCTTAGCTCTAAAAACGAATGGAATAGAAAAGTATATTTAACTTTAGCAGCCTATGAATACAAATGTCACAATCCACTGAGAGAAATAAATAATTGAAGTAGGTCAATATCAAGAAAAAATTTTTAGAACTATTTACAAATGGACTTAAACAAATCTACAAAACGATCTACCCAAATCTTTAAAGAAAAAATATAGTACCTTATCCAATTTTAAGGATTATGTAATACACTATGACAGGAACTCCCCATTAGACAGCAGAACATTTCATATTTATGTAGTACCAAAGATATAATATGATATATGATGTATACCAAAGATATACGATAAAAGCCTGATAATTAACAGTAAAACTTTAAAATAAGTTAAAAACTACAGTTATATTGGCACAATAATTAATCACACAAACGATTACTCCAAAGAAACTTTAAATAAAGAAAGCTCGAACAAACTTCAATAAAATGAGGAAGGTACTTTGTGCAAGAGAACTGAAATTAGACTTGAGAGTTAGGTTGGCAAGGGTTATATTTTCTGGACTCTGCTTTATGGGATAGAAGCATGGACACCTACTACGTTGACTACTGAAAAGATGGAAGTATTTGAACTGTGAATGAATAGAAGAATCCTAAAGATATCATAGACCGAACATGTAACAAACAACGAAGTTATGAGAATAGTCAACAAAACAATGGAAATATTGGAAACCATCAAGACACGAAAGCTGCAATACCTAAGGCATGATATGCGTAATGAAAGATACAACAAACTTCAATTAATTATACAAGGGAAAATCCAGAGCAAGAGAAATGTAGGAAGGAGATGAATCTCATAATGGCCTAACTTGAGGGAATGGTACAGATGCACATTAATCGAACTATTCAGAGCTGCAGCATTAAGATCAGAATAGCCATGATGATTACCAACCTCCGTAGCGGAGTTGGCACGTTAAGAAAAAGAAAGATACACAAAAATAGATTTTTAGCAAGCTGTCCAAATTATTATTAAACATTATTTGGAAAAGCAAAATCAAAAAGCTAATAATTACCTATTAAAATATATACTTTTTGATATTCTTAACATTTTAGCATAATAATATATCTTCAAAGAAACTTAGTGTGTCGGTTGTTTTAAATATTGTTGTAAGATTGTATTAGTTTCCTATCCTTTTTCATTTTTTGATAGTCCTTTTACAAACGTAATGTTGTTATCTTCAAATCTCTATAGAGCATTTGAGATCTACTATTCAGTAAACATACGTACTTCCACAGTTTCTGCTTGCACCTGTAGAAAATTAATTAAGCGCTGAGATTTTGAAAGGTTGGATTGGTATTCAAATTTGTTTATGCTTTTTCTAGTCCCAATCTGCAGGATCACAGTATTTGCCGAGCCATGACTGAACCAGGTGATGACTCGGTTCCATGCTCTCTAGAGAATCATCTTTATTTTCATTATATAAAGAAACGAAAAAATGTTCGCCAACGGCAGAAGCAAAGATGAAAAATTGGAAAAGACAATGCAAACTTAGTAAGCTTCATTAAAAAATAAATTTTTATCTTCTGCCTTCATTCATTCTATGATTGTTTGCTTATACGGGATGTAACATCCTTTAATATATTTTGTTTGTTTGTTGTGTATATATGTTTGTTTTTATTTCATCATATTTTGGACTGCAATGCCTTGCTACAGTTGTTGTGATACTTATCTCCAGCTGGGAATATTTGTCGATAAGATCTATAATGCTTTTTTATGTACCTTTATTACGTACCTCCTTTGAAAAATGTGACGAAAATGACTTTGATCCTGGAATGCCTCTGGGCAAATAAAACAATTTATCAAAAAATCAAAACCTGTCTCTAGAGTTTCTGATATTTAAGAAGATAAACTGCTATTTCTCACATAAACGATATTATCCGTTCAAATATCACTATAATAATTGTAGTCGTAACATGCAATATTTACAGTACTCTTAGAAACAATATGAAAAAATTGTTGTTCATATCGTTTTTGGCTTGTACTCGATCAAATGAGTTTTCACTTATTTTGCCTTCATAGTTCTAACCTTAATGTTTCCTAGAGGTTTCTTAAATATGAAACAATCAGTCATAATTCACGCTTAAAGAAAGTCAAATCAAAAACAAACTTACTATAAAGAAATTCTTGCATATGGCATTGCCCTGTAAGGATACAGTGTCATCTGTAACTCTTGGTACAAAATAGTAAAGCCATTTAACCAAGTCCAGGTATTAAAGTTGTAGATTATATGTTTTAGTTAGTTTTAGTAAGTAGATGACAATATTATTAGCATATTATAAACAAACAATGTTGGGGGACCATAAATTGTGCAAATCATATGTATATAGAATAAAAAGTAGTGTATAGTAGTAAATATGCCATGGATCTTGGAATTCCAAGAAATACACGTTTATCGCACAGTATATGTAAATCAATATTATCATAAGTAACTTTTATGTCGATAAATAATGCACCAGTTGTCATGTAATGGAAAAAGCCAATTTGAACATCTGTAGTCAGACGAACGACTGCATCTGTCGTACCACAGCTTTGTTTATAGCCAAATTGTTTCGCTGCTATTATACTTTACGGCCTTATCTAAGTTTTTATTCCCAATTTTAGAAGTTTTTCGAATTTTTTAAAAATGCATGACAGCAATGTAATTATATGTATTCCAGTCCAACATACCTATGTTTTGTAACATAATATTCGAAATCGGAGGACGGTCCTGCAAGTGACAATAGTAGGTTTGTTGAATTTCGCTTCCTAATAAACTTTAAATAATTGGAGAACTACAAGAAAATTCAGAGTTCAAAAATAAGTGTTAAAAGTTAAGTGCATACAGATGATAGTAGTTAATAAAGGAAATACCATGAGATAAGTAAGATATATCTATTTTAATAATTTTCACAAGTTTTGAGTAAAGTAATTGTGTGAAAGATTAAAAAACTGGTTTTGGCGAATGTTTTAAGTCCGAGGGGTCGACCCGCTTAGACATTCCTACATGTTTTTTTTTGTTTTTTTGGAAGATAAGAAAGTAATTAGTGCCGAAAAAAAATTAATTATCAAAATAAAAGCCACATAAATTTCTTTATTACAAAGATTCAGATCCGACCTTAAAATAAATTAGAATAATGTTAAGATTACAATTAAATTAAATTAAAATCATAAATAATAATTGTTATTGAAATAAAAAAAATTAATTAATATAGGAAAATGAATAGAAGTGATAAAGGAACAGGAAGCGAAATAGATACAAATGAAGAAACGAAACGCAAGAGAAGAGACCAGGATGAATATTTTAGAAGAAGTAAAATGATAAAGCGTACACCTTCTCAAAGTAATACGGAGAGAAAGGAAGAGAAAGAGGATGTCATGATTAAAATGATGCAACAACTAATTCAAAAAAATGAAGAAATGATGAATGAAATAAAGCAAATAAGAAAAGAAGAAATGGAAAATAATAAACAACTACAGGAGGTAAAAGAGGGAAAATAGAAAATCAAAAAACGACGTGAAACAATTACAAAACAGAATGGAACAACTGGAGAAAACAAGTAAAAAGTAAAGTTTGATTATACTTATCTGGTTTAAATATAAATACAAATGATGATAAAAAACTAAAAGAAAGCATGGAAACATTCATATCACAAGAACATATGGAAACATATGCCATTATTTAAAAAAAATTGACGGATTGACTAGTATAAGAACAATGCAGATCCGATAATAAATAAAGGAATTATACGTCCTTATGGATCTGCCTCCTCCCTCATTTGGCGCAAGAAGGTTGCAGCTCCGGACCTGCATCCTTTTTGCACCAAACGATTGTGAATGTTCGATGATTTTCGTGGAATGCGAGGTCATCTTCTGTTGGCGCTGGCAGCTGATTTGTTTTGACTTGTTTTAGTCGCTATTATTACTGCGTGGCGTGCGTTTTCATGCGGTTTAATTGTTTGTGTAAAGTTTAACGTCGTGTAAAAATGAGTGAAACCGAGTCAGATCCGTTTAGCGCTAGTGAATCAGACTATGAACCTACAAGCTCTTATGAAAGTTGTTTTAATAGTCATGTGGCAGGATCTTCAGCTACGAGGAAGCATCCAAAGGAGAAACGTACCTCTGTAAAAAAACAACACATTGAACCTGTTGTCAACATGGACCACGGAAGAGCCCCCAGTTGTTTCTGTAACTAAACATAAAAAAAGTGACAACCCCACTCTCTGGAAAAGAAATGTAAAAATAAAGCTATTGCAGAAGTGAAAATATATACGAACTGGAAAGAAATACAGAAGGGACCGAGATTAACTGGATCGAACTGCTACTGCAGGTACAAGTGTTTTCAGAATATGGACAAAGAAACAAGAAAAGTTGTCTTAAAAAATTTTAACAAAATAGGCGACCAAGATTTTCAAAATATCTATTTAAAAGGGTTGATTCAAACTACTACTATTCAAAGAACTCGAAAAAAGACTAATGAAAGGCAAGACCACACTTGTTCCCACAAATACTTTATAAAGCTGAATAAGCTATCCAAATGAGTTTTTAGACATGCTTTTGGTTCAATCCACGGCATATCACGGAAACGTGTAGATCTCATTGGTCAAACCTTTGGTGACAGAGATATTGCAGCGCCACCTAGTAACAAAGGAAACAAATAGACTCAACCGACAATCTAACAAAACACTTAAAAATGCGAACATGCACATCTAGAGCTTTCCAAGGTGTGAATCACATTATAGTAAAAACAAATCTCGTCGATTCTATTTATCTCCAGATCTAAATGTAAAAAAGATGCATCAATCTATTTGGAAATTTACGAACCAGAAAGTGTTAGCAATCCTAAATATAAACCCAAAGTTCCTTATCACTTCTACTATCGATACTTCAAAGAAAACTTCAACTACATGTTTGGCTTACCTCGACCAGATATGTGCAAAATATGTGATGTCTTAGATAACAAACTCAAAGATGTGACCCTCGACGAAAATGAACTAAAAGTTTTAGCAGCGGAAAATGAGTTGCATGAAATTAAGGTCGATTTGTTTCTCAAGGAGATGAAGGAGAAAATCATAGCGACGAAGTGAAGGTTCTGACCTTTGACTTCCAAAAAAACTTTCCACTTCCAAAAGTTCCTGCTGGGGAAGATTTCTACAAACGCAAGTTGTGGACATACAATTTTTGCGTCCATTCTGGTAAGACAAATCAAGCACACTTTTATATGTATGATGAAACTACGGCTCGAAAGTCATCAAACGAGGTAGTGTCATTTTTGTACCACTACATTAAAAATATAGTCCCTAAAAATTTTAAAGTTTTATACCTTTTCTCCGATAACGCTGCTGCACAAAACAAAAACTCTGTAATGATTCAGTTTTTGTATTTGCTGGTAAGAACTAGGTTTATTGACAAGATAGGGCACCGCTTTTCTGGGCCAGGATATAGCTTTTTTTCCCGTGATCGCTGCTTTGGAGTTATTGAGAAGTTTTTAACGAAGAACGACTACGGAAAGGAACCCCCAACAATATGCTGATTTTGTTAAACAATCATCCAAACAGTTTATTTCCATTCTTATGAACTTTAGTGGTCACTATGAAGGACATTTTAAAAAAGTTATCTCAGATGCAGAAAAGCAAAGATTCCAGATTTCCAAATACCTAATTTTCCAGTACAGCAATGAACATTTAGATAGTAGTCGATATATCTACTGGCCTTCCGAGTTTTTACTTATTCCAAATCTTGAGAAACCTTGACAGCGACCTTTCAGTTTCTTCTAAGATTCCTGTCTATTGCAATCCTATACCTGTCAAAAAGCCAAATATGCAGTTGGCAACACGATTCGTTCCTATGAACCAAATGGCTTTTTATACCCATCTCACAAGCGATGCAGCCATGGCAGAGAACCAGAAAACCGAATCATCTGGAACGGATGATGACGACCAGGTAGATAAATGAAAGATGTGTTTGCCCGTCTGTTTATATTAAATTTTTTTTCTGAATGCTATTTTTTTAACACCAACATGTTTCTTTTTACAGATTTTTTCGTATTTGTTTAGTAGGCAAACCATAGTCGTTTGATTGTTGTAACCGAATAAAAGAGTTTTTGCTGGGAATTTGTTTTACTTTCTCAAAAATGATGGTAAAGAACCATTATTTCACGAGTTTGGTGCAAGTAAGATGCAGGTCCAACATTTTTTCAATTTGTTTTCTTATCTTTTCAAAAATTATCTACTTGAAAATAGTCTCAAGTTTTGACTAAATCTGTTTGTCATTGATTGATATAATGTCTTTCGGGTTAAAACAAAAACTTTTATTAAAAATCAGTTTTTTTTAATTTCCCAACAATTACCAAATATGGAGCTGCATCCTTCTTACAGCAAACTCCTCAAATGTGCTACTTAATGACCTAAAATTATTTGTTAAAGTGATGGTCGAAAATTTGTGGCAAAACCAATGGGACAGTTAAACTTTAAAACTTCTGTAAAACTTATGTAAAACCGTGGAAATATCAAATTCCCAATAGAGCGCATCAAATTGTTGTTACTCGATTGCAGCTAGGATATATCCGACTTTCCCACAGGCCTATAATTGGTCATACTAATCCCATTTTATGTGACAACTGTAATATTTTACCTAGTGTTATGCATGTTCTTGTAGAGTGTCCAACATACCAGTTGCAGAGACAGACAACCACATCATCGGATAAACAAGTGAAACCTTGGAGGAGAAAAATGTAAAATTGAACATTCGGTAAAATTCCTTAAAGACATTAATATTGTTAACAAAATTGAATACATAGTTATAAAATAAGTAAAGTATCTCTTGTATATGTATATATGATGCTAATAACCTCAGAGGTTCATGCGACTATATTTGTAAAATAAAAAAAATGTTTTTAACAATTTTTAAACTGTTTGTCCTTTTGTCTAGTGTTTGTTATTTGTATAAATGTACTTAAATGTTTATGACAATCTTTAATGTGTTGGATGGCCAAATTTTTTGACGAAGTAAGTCTAAAACGTTATATATATTTATCAACCGTTAACTTCGAGTTTTTTCGAAGGTTTGCTACTTTTCTTTCACTTGAAAAACGTTTTTTGGATTATTTCAGAAGCCTCTGAAGATGCTCTGAACGCAAAAGTACTTGGTCAGAATTTAATAAAAAAAACTGTACTCGATATATGCGTTTTGTTGGTAAAATTCATATATTCGAGTATTCAACCATATTTCATTATACAAGAAAACAGTTTCAGAACCCAATTAAATAAAAAAATACTTTAATATAATATAAGATACCTAATTGAAAAATCTCAAAAATCCCTTTATGAAGTGGCTACGGTTTCATAAATTGCGGTTTTTGTAATAAAATCTGATTATATAACGTCATCTGAATTTTGATTAAATTTGACCTGAATATTTGTTCCAATTTAAAAAGTCGTCCCTCTGCATTTCAAACAGTTCATTAAAGCGTTTCTACAAAAACACCTCGTATTTTACGAACTCTTCAAAGTATTTCCCCTCAAGCCAAGTAAGTAAACTCGACTTTTTGATTGTTTAAAAAAGTCGGAGAAACGTGTTGGATTTTCTCGAGTAAATGAAGTAAATTTTCTTTCCTAATGCCATTCGCATCATTATCCTCAGTTTTTTACGGTATATCTTCCAGTTTTTCCGTTTTTTACTGGGGTAATTTCGTCAAAACACTGATGAAAAAGGTGAAATTGAGGATAGACTAGTGTAAGTATGGAAGTGGGAGCAGAGGCGTAGATATCAGGTTAAATTATTTTTTTACACTCGGACCACTTTAAAAATTGCGAATTTTTAGTCCAGTTCAGAAAGTTGACCTATAAAAATCATACTAACACGCTGAATTTTGAAGAGAAAATTAATTTTGCGACCCGAAAAAAAATGCAAAAATTTTTACCACCGAGCTTCCCCCTAAAACCTATCTCGTAGAAGGGTAAAAACACACAAAAAAATGGATTTATTAAGAATCTGTACACCATAGAAAAAAATGTTTTAAATAAAAAATGTAGCTGTGATAATTTTAAACAAAAATGTTTATAAGCATTTTTTGTGTAGAATGAACCGTTCTCGTTGAAACAACGCTTGAAATGACGATTTTGCGTGTCAGTTACTTACGCGAAATCAATGATCAATAAAATTTGTATCAGCTTGATGGTAAAAATATCCTATCGATAAGAGTCAAGATGCGTTTTAAAGACAAAAAGTGTATCTTTCGTTTGCAATGTTTGTATTTTGCCTAGAATAAACTCAGCATTTATAAAGGTATTAAATAAATTAGCATGGCGCGTTTTTTGCCATTTTTTACGATTCCTGTGAAATTAATAAAATTGATCAGTTTCAGTGACCAGTTGTAGTAAAATCTCCATTTTTAGAGATCAGTCTTTAAAACCTATGACCTAAAATTTCAATTCTGAGTTATGGTAATAAATATGAGGCATTTGAAATATGAATAAAAAACGTAGAATTTAATGTTTTACATTACAAACGATCACACGTCACGGGAAATGCATTTAAGAAGACGGTTTTGGGTGTAGTTTATTGCAGGTGTTTTGTTCTTTTGAAAAACATACTAGTGTAATTAAAAAAAAGTTTTTAATCTTTTAGATCATTTGTTGTGTGAAAGTTTAAATTCAGCGTTTTTTAAGCATAAGTAATTGAAACTTCGTAGTGACCAGTCAACGAAAGGAATAGATTGTATTGATCTCGTGAGAATCATAAAAAATGGCAAAAATCGCGCCACATTTATTTTTTTAACAAATGTATAAAATCAGAATTTATTTGAGGCAAAATACAAAAACTGCATAAAAAAGATAAACTCTTTACCTTTAAAACACATCGTGATTTTTGTCGATAGGTCACTTGAATCAAAAGATAACGAATTTTTACCGTCGAGCTGACACAAATTTTATTGAACATTGATTTCGCGCGCGTAACTGACATGCAAAATCGACGGTCGCTTCAAGCGTTGTTTCTAAATGATTATAAACATTTTTGTTTGTAAAATTGATTTTTTTGCCTTTTTACCCCCTGCGAGGGCGGTTTTAGGGGGAAGCCCGGAAGCAAAAGTGGTAAACTTTTTTGAATTTTTTTTTGGGGTCTTAAAATTAATATACTCAGCAAAATTAAGCTTGTTCGTATAATTTTTAGAGGTTCAGTCTCTGACGACTGCATTAACTCTAAAATAGATAAATAGATTTGTTTAAGTATTTATAATTATTATCAAAAAATTTTCATTTATCAAAATTTAAAATAGCTGTGCGATCTAAATGTAATAGTGAATTTATACAAAAAAGATAAATATGATGATTGTTTTACTAATTATTTTGAAAAAATAAGAGGTTTGTCTCCGTTTGTCAACCGATTGTCTGTAACGTATCCTGAAATAAAAACGTAATGTCTCAGAGACAAAAAAAATATAAAAAAAAGTATTTGAAAAAACGATAAGCTAAGTAACTTTTAGCAAAAGTTGCTCTTGCTCTGATGAAATAAAAGTCATATATTTTAACCTCGGAAACCTTTTTTGGATGATGGTTAAAAGGTCGCCAATGGAATCACTGCGAACGGAAGCTAGATGGTTAGTGGAGAGCGAGTCTGGGGTTCGAAACTAGCTTTTGGAACCAGAAATTAATCCAACAGAAATAATAAAGATAAGTGAAGATAAGATGGATTAGAAAAGACAGAAAAATACGTAACAAGAGAGATAGGTAAAATTACCAAAGATAAGAGAAGATAAGAAAAAGCGCGCCACACCTTTTTGGGGTTCCAAGGAGAAAATTAAGAAACCTTAGAAAAGAAAAGAGGTAAGGTCAGATAATTAGGTTCTGGGACCAAATACAAGAAAAGATATGACCAGTTAATTATTAAATAAAGGTGCTCAAAACACTACAAAAACAAATAATAAATAATATGTTCGGTGGATTTCGTCCACCTACTTACCTACAAATATATACAGCTTGATCTTTCTCCTGCTTTCTACAAGTTGCAAAGTAGATAGATTGATGAATTAGTCGGAAAAATGCATTCCACATGCCGTTCATCATGGTCAAAATTCGTAGTGAATTTAGTTTCTGGTAATACAAAATATATTCAATTACAAAGATAATATAATAAATAAAAAAATAAACAAAACAATATATTACAAAGTTAATAAAAGTTCTGAAAAGTGCAATGGATGAAATCGTTTTTCCTTAGAGGAATTGATTGCATCGGTAGTTAGCTTTAACCACCAATCAGAAAAATTTTGTCGAAGATAGCACGTAGATTACTCTACTTTGGAGATAATTGGAGCTAATATTAATAGTAAGTCAACTTACAGTAACTCGAGATGATATTGCCTCTTAAATCGAATTGAATTTAAACTGTACTCATCTTTAGTATCAAACACTGAAGTTAATTTATAATGTATATTTGATCAACTCGGGCGTTAGATCAAACTACTTGAGATACAATAGATGTGTATGTACACATAGATAAATTCCAAGAAAAAGAAATACGTCTAATCTTTTAAACGACGCAACCAAAAGTCAGTCTAAGCTTTTAGACTACCCAAGGAAAAGTGATCCTCCTTTTTTTAAATTGAAAATATTATCCCCTAGAATAGGATCATCCCCATTTAAAGAACTCCCTCTTAACATGAACCGATTTTTTGAGAGAAACACATAAACAACTTTATTTTTTAAAAAGGTAAGCAAAAAGGCAAATAACTACCATATAGAGGAAAAGGTTCTCTTTGAATTAAAGCTATTTTTAAGAAGTTTAACAAATCTCTCTTCCTACCGCTATAAAAAAAGGGGCCTAAATGTTATTTGTTCCAAAAAAAATGATGATTGCTCTTAAATTTCTAAGAAAGCAGCCATCATGTAATCTGCATGTTTAGGTACTTTTTTTAAGGAATAAAAAAGCTCAAAGCTCAAAGATTTACAAAGAATTAAGTCAAAGATACAAAATTCTAAAGTACCGTTGCCTTCTCATAAGCGACTGTATCGGCACCTCTCGGATCAAACAAATTACAATAAGACCTAGATAAAATATGAGATGCTAGGTATACTTTCCACATATCGTTATTACTTTTGGCGGAGCGCAAAAGGAAGATTTTTGGATACGTCCATTGAAGTAGCTGCGGTAATTGCAAAGGGCTTTAAAATTAATCTTAAAGTGATATATAACACTTAGTTACTAATCTAATTATATAAAAAATATTACAATATTATGGTATTGGATCACAAAGTTGTAACACTTTACACGTCTAAATCGGAATCAATAGAACGATATAACAGTATCTTTACTTCGTCAGCCCTTCAAGCTGATCCCCATTGTATATACAAAATACACACAAATATACACTACTACACTAATCACTAACCATTGCATTACTGGTACTGGTAATTACTTGAATTATAATTGGCCCAGGGAGCGCGCAATTTTGGCGGTGAAAAATGTTGATGTTAACGAAATTAACTTCCAGATATAACAGTTGTTACATTTAATTGTTTAAAATGACTGCCATTTACTTCCATACAATAGTACAATATATTTTATTCTTTATTTAATTCTTTACTGACATTGTTTAACAAGTCTGAATTTAACTGTCGACATTCATCCTCTATTCTTTGTCGTAAATCATCTAGAGATTCTGGTTGAGTAGCATAAATTTTTGTTTTTAAATACCCCAATAAGAAAAAGTCTAGTAGTGTTAAGTGCGGTGACCTAGGTGGTCAATCCATCATCTATCCTCTTCTACCTATGCATCGACCGGGAAACGTTTCGTTTAAAAATTGTCACACAGGTAAAACAAAGTGTGAAGGAGCTCCATTTTGTTGAAATTTAACCAAATCTTCGGAAAGGTTATCATCATTTTCTACTATTGTTCTAATACGATCAACCACTTGCCTAAGTAATTTAAGATACGATGCACCATTTAAGTTTCCAGTGATAAAGAAGGGAATCTTCTTCATTTAACTCTTGTACGAATTTAATTTTATATCGATGAAACTTAAATTTATGAAGGACTCGGAAGGCTGTAGAAGATGAAACACCGATTTCCCTGCTTATTGTTGACAGTTACTGTGATTTCTCAGCCTCTAAGTTAACTTGCCCTAAAACTGCTACTTGGATTGCTTCGTTATTTACAAGTCCCTGTCGATTATGTTTTTTATTACCTACCCCGTTGCTCTAAATTTTGCATCAATTCAATCACATACTTATAAGTTGCATGTTTATATTGTGGTGTGGTTCATTAAAAATTCTAGCAGCAGCTCTTGCACGATTATTATTTTTGTAGTAAAAACCTACAATTTCGATTCTTTCTTTCAAAGTGTAAACCATTTCAGCGATCAAATTGCACACGTATCAAACATACCAACAAACTACATTATTACATATAGTACCATGAATTCTCCTTATAGTGAACTATCAAAATTTTTATTAAATATTATAAAACCATTTGCAAATAAAAATGACACATTTATAAAAAATACACAACATTTTTTAAATAATTGATCCAATATTGAATTTAATTTAAATAATACTTTGATAAATTTTGACATAAATAGTTTATTTACGAATGTGACATTAGATAAGACTTTAAATATA
Source organism: Diabrotica undecimpunctata (assembly GCF_040954645.1). Lineage (NCBI taxonomy): Eukaryota > Metazoa > Arthropoda > Insecta > Coleoptera > Chrysomelidae > Diabrotica > Diabrotica undecimpunctata. The sequence goes on along the minus strand of NC_092807.1, from coordinate 40,324,518 downwards.
GTCAAGACAAAATTAGAGAGTGACGATACATTGGCAACTAGAACAAGACTAAACATATCAGCTATAATGAAGTTATTAACAATATGTATTGATAATACATATTTTCAACTAATACATATTTTCAACTAAGTCATGAATTCTATAAACAAAATTTTGGTCTAGCAATGGGCTCGAGTTTATCTCCATTATTAGCCGATATATTTATGGAAGATTTTGAAACAAATATTATTTCTTAACAAAATTTAAAACCCACAGTATGGTGGAGATATGTAGATGATGTATTCTCAATATGGCCTTATGGATCAGAGCTGTTGGACGCATTCCTGAATGATATAAACGATAAAGAAGAGACAATAACATTTACCATGGAAAAGTAATATAATAACACACTACCTTTCCTGGATGTTTTAATCTCTAAAATGATACCGGGTATGAGACTCAGGTGTATAGAAAACCAACACACACCAGCAGATATTTAAATTTCAAATTAAATCACAATAATACTAATAGAGCCAAAGATACTTGTTCTAACGAAAATTCTTTTTTGGAGGAAAAACATTTGTTAACATCTGTTTTAATAAAAAATGTTTATCATTTATCGTTTATAAATAAGGAATTTTCAACAATCGACCGAATAGAACAGAACAACTTAGAACGAGATCCTACAGCATACACAAGGAATAATACGAGGAAAATAACAATACCATACATAAAAGGATTATCAGAAAAACTTTAAAGGATAGGAAATAAATTCAACAGTTCAACAACATTCAAAACAACAAACACATTTAGATCTATTTTGTATAAAAAACCAAACCTAACAATGAACAAGAAAGGACAAAGAATTGCATTTATAAAAAACCTTGTGAATGCGATCAGTTTTATTTAGGTGAAACATCAAGGCCATTAAATGTTAGAACATTAAAAGTGAACATCAATCTTATATTAAAAATAGAAAATTTGATAGATCTCAAATATGTAAACAAGCATGGGATAATGAACATAGGATTCAATGGAATGATTCAAATATAGTCCTAAAAGAAATGGATGGTAAAAAGAGAAAAATTAAAGAAGCGGCTCTAATTATGCTAAATGAGACCAATTGTATCGCAGATTCCTCGGCAGAATGTAGTAGGTTACCCATATTAAAAGAAGAAGTTATTAAAAGGAAAATACCAGTATTAGTAGGTGGGTAACATATAGAGAATACATCATTTATATTTGTTTTTAAATAACAAACATATAAAATCAGAATTTGGTGTTTATTAAAAGTAAACTAAATGCCCCACCAAATACTTATCATGTCGGGATAGTATTATAAGGTTTTTTTTTCCGGGTTTTTTCCTCATAATTTACTATGATATTACTAACAGGAGATTTTTAACTGTCATCATGGCATCTGTTTGTCTTTTTAAAGACGAATTACATGCTATGATTATTTCTGATGGATATTCTCAAGTTAAAGTTGATTTCATGTAATCAAATGAACTATCTTACAAGTAAAGTTGACCCAGGAACGCAACTCAATAATACTGGCAATATCATTTTAAAGTCGTCTACTTTAAAATGTATAATGTATGTCTGAATTGTCAATATAAATGAGTCAGATAAAATTAAATTATTGGAAGGATTTTTCACCAAGTAACAAAAAAACAAAATTTGTTTAATTTACTAATGTTTGTATTTTGAGAAAGATTTCCGAAGTAGAAATTGAAACGTCAATATACGTACTTTAACCTTCAATTGTGGCTTATTCCCATTTAAATAATAACTACTCTAACGTGCCACAAGAAAATAGTTTCAGAACAATTTCAAAACACTATTTTAAAAATTAGCTTATCTAATAAATGTTTCTCTTAAATTTTGTAACATAATTTTGAAAAACTTTTTTAACACAAAAACAATTGAATTTATAAATAAGTTAGAATAGACCAATTACAAACAAGCCTCAATATCATGAATGCCAACTCACAATTTTAATTTTTGACAATTATATTGCCAAATAATAAAATTTTGTTTAAAAATTCTTTTTTATTTAGTAATAAAAAAGAAGATTTACTGGATACTGGTTTTATAAATAAACTATAGAGAAATAATATAGCTATAAATTTTGCTTAGATTTTGAATTTCTGATCTTTTGTTTAATTAAATATCACTTCTGCTAATACAACTTTTGTAAAAAAGTCTTTTTAAATTTATTACTTTTATTACACACAATTTTAATGTTATCAAAATCCATAATTATGGTCTTTGTCGACTACATACTCTGTTAAAGCACAAGATGGTTTTTTAATTCTACAACCACTTTTGTGGGAAATAATACGTTTTAACAGATTTCTTCCGGTCTCACCAACATACACAGCTTCACACTGAGTACAACCAATGCTGTATACTACATTTGTTTTATATAATTTGTCTATAGGATACTCAGTTTTGGAATATAAAGATAAAAATAGTTTTTATGTTCTTTGTTGCTATTTTGATATTGTCAATAACCTTTAGTGTATTAATTTAGGTGTTAAAGATGGTATAAAAGGTAGTGAATGATAATAGATGTTCTGATTGTTGGATACAATGTTCTGAGATTTAGCAAAAAATGATGTTAAGTTATTTATATTAACAATATTAGAAAAAAGCATCCTATGTAGCATATCTGGAGGATAAGAGTTCTCAATTAAAATATTTAACAATTGAAGATCTTTTTGTAGATAATCTGGATGAGAGTGCTTGAAAACACGTTATTTTAATCCTGTTATAAGGTTCATTTTCATCTTGTTGGGATGATGTGAGTAATAGTTTATAAATCTATTACTACACATGGGTTTTCTAAACCATCTGGTTTTCAACACATTGTCTGTAGTTCTAACAATTCTCATGCCAAGGAATAGTAGAGAATTATCTACCTCTTCCTCAACTGTAAACTGTATAAAATTAGTTAATTATGATTGTTGAAAATGTTAACTGTTTCATTAATTTTGTGTTTAGGAAGTGCCAAAATTAATCATATACATATCTTCTAATAAAACGAATGAAAAAAGTGCAATTGTTGATACAATCACTGATAACATCATACATGACATAGCTACTTAGAATGGGGGAAAGTTTAGATTCCATAGGACTACCAAAAATTTGTTTATAACAAACACCACTAAATATAAAAATATTAGAATCAAAAACAAGGTTGGTAAGGGTTTTGAAATGTAATATATCAATATTAGTATGTTGCGAAATCTCATTCCAATGTTTATCAACAGTACTTATAATTAAATCTAAAGGTAAATTGGTAAAAAGAGATGTTACATCAAAACTAACTAAAACATAATTTTGTGGTAATTGGAAATTATTAATGAAAGAACTAAAATCAAATGAATCTTTAATGTAAAAATTGTTGTTAAATGAGATTTGGAAAGAAAATAAATAAAGCCTATTTCCTACGCTACTGTTCTAATGAGATACGTCGGCCAACAATTTGGCAACAAGGAATATGCGTGACCGACTTTGTCTACTCTACATGATTAATCATTTGAGGTTCTGTCACCCGTGAATTTCTTTAGAGAATAGGAGAGACATTGGTTTGATAACGAAAGTCATGTACGTAAAGGTCAATGTTGTGGAAATAATGGCATACGGAAAAGCTCAATTTTAGCACCTCATTATTTCCGCTTCTCTTAGATAAAAGTTATGTATGAAGGAAGATATTGATATGTTGAGTCAATCGAAAAATAAATAACTTCGTATTGGCACTTTGTTATATTTCTGGTACATTGGAACTATATAACGGTGTTGTATGTACTGTATTTATATATATTTGAGATATTGTCTTTGTACCGTTTACTAAACAGCCCATTTTTAATTGTCCAAAATATACTGCAAAATTATTCGGAAAATAAAAAAAAGAATTTCTAACGTATATATTTAGGAATAACTTTAAATTGTACAAATAATATTGAACAGACAGTACTTCAGCATAAATATTATGTTTGTGATTAAACCACAATTATTTGTTGTAGTGAAAATCATATTTTTCACTAACTAGTGTTTGGCGGTTCGACTTCCGTTTCGGAAATCGTTTTTAAAAAGATTATTCTGCTATAAAACATTCTGCGAAAATATAAAACCAAAGGTATTTGTTATTAGGTTATTTCATTTTAAAATTGACATATTTGGCCTTGATCTTGTAGGCAGCAGCATGTAAATGGCTGAAAAAATCTGAAGGTAGTGTTTTTTCCATAGATATATCAAAATCTGAGTAAAACTCGTTTATCCTGACTCTTAGTGGTCTTGCGGTTTCTCCTACGTAGAATTTGTTGCATTCATAAAGTATTTTTTCTTCAGTGTTATTGGGTTTGGTTTTGGACAGCATATATCGTCGGTATACTGCGAAAACCAGGTAAATGTCGGAATACCGAAATCGAGAAAAAACGTTTTTAAAGTTTAGTTTTTTATTGTGAATTAAGCAGTCAGCCTGTTTTTGATATTAGGTATTCTAGTGAAAGATGCATATATCTGAAATGATATTCTATCATAAGTTTGAAAAAGTTAAGGCACTTATCTGACTAATCCTAAATTTAAGTTGGAAATGCTATCATTTACCTGGTTTTACCTGTAAATCTAAATAAATCAATTACTCTTCAAATAATATATTTAACTCAAATATAATAAACCAAGTATAATATTTTCCAGTTTTGTGATCGAGATATGAGGCTTTTACTAGGTAATAGCAAGGTTTTAAGGTATTAGTCGATATTTATGACATTTAACTGGTTTTCCCTGAAAATTTTGTTAACATCTGTGTGTAGCTATAGTTATTATTTATATGAATGATAGGCAGTTTTATAGAAAAAATCAAATTTATTTCGAATATAATAATAACAATATTATTATTATGAGGCTTCCTCGTCCGATTTGTCACTGAAAGCAGGCTCTGGCAAGATGTCTGTTACATCATTTCCCGTTTTCAAATTACGATATCACCCGTGATATTCCTCTGGTATCACTCCCTTATCCCATAGCTGTACCAAATCTCTCTTTTTTGCTATGCTAATTGGCAAATGTGCATCATAAAGTCGTTTAAGTTCTTCAAGATTGCTTGTATTAGTTGATAACTTGGCGCGCTTTTTTCTTTTTGACTGCCGTGCAGTATCAGTAAGGAAATAATTGAAGCTTGTTGACATGTCATAATTAAAATAGATTCTGTTTGTCCCTCCTTTCACGCATCTCATTATTTCTATCTTCAACCACATTATTTTTTCGCTGTTTTGGTCTTTTGTCCGGTTTTTAATTAAAGTGTGTGACAAATTTTTTAAATCATAAAAGTCGTAGTATTTAACTTCTTTACATTTGTATGGTTCTATACATACTTTTTTATCATCAACCTTGATATTTTTAGTTCCTCTTGCATTTTGAAAAACAGACAAGTAATCTGGCATCGCATAGATAGATCTGTGTTTTTTAGCGGTTTCGATATTACTCTGCATAGAGTCAACTTCCATATAGGAATGTCCAGACTCTAAAAATTTGTGTTCAATAATATTTAAATGGTCTATGTTTTGAACATCCCATAATAGTAAGGCTGCAATATGCTGATTACGATTCTGTCTTCTGCAGGTATCAGAAAATAAACTTATTTCACTTACATATTATGGAACACATTTTGATAAGTAGTGGAGTATAATGCTTCCTATTTCAGAACTTCCTTGTCTACCGTTAATTTCTGACCAGTCAAAACAGTAAGCTGCATTTGGTAATGCGGCTTCATATACACACAAATTGTAGACACATAATTTTCGAGAATAATATAGTTTTCCAGTCAATCCACTTGGAATCTGTAGTACGGCCTGTAGATCGAAAGTAATTGAAACAAAATCCCGTTGTTCATTAGATCTTTTCTTATCATTTTGTTTTTTAAGATTACATACTTCTTTTCTTCTCTGATGTTCTCTGTAACTGTCTTCTAAATCCGATTAGCCCTATCATATGTATTACAAACTAAACATTGATTTTTTTTAGCAACAAAAAAGCTTAAATTATAGTCATGAGAAAATATTCTTTGGTATGTAATTTCGCTAACACCTTCCAGTTTCTTCTGCTCACAGTCATTTATAAAAAGTTGGTACATTTTTCTTATACTTAAATTTTTGTCCAAATATCTACGCTTTGAACTTTGGCGAATATAATGTGGGCCCATGGTTGAAAAAGACTCAATATGAGCCTTCACGATTTTTCGGGTTTTACTGCTTGTTTTATTTGGCGGTGTATGCTTACCTCTTTTATCCGTATCTGCATAACAGCCTAGAATATCAGTTTTTCTTACAACGTCCTGTATTAACGACGCTGATATACAAAGTGTCTTACAAAAAAATTTCTCACATACCTGTATGTCTTGACCAATCAAAGAAAAGTAACACTTTTTGGAAAATGCACGTGGTTTTTTAAACTTCAACGAACTGCAACGTCTCTCTTTGGTGGCTCCGTTTTAATACGTGCAATAAGAAAATGTTTCAGGCCTACATATTCTAACTTTCAATAATCACGACATAGTCTTTGTCTGTAATCTTCGCTGAAATAACTGGCACATTTGTAAAAGCACTCTGAACAATTAACTGGTTTTGGCAATTTTGCTGGTCTATGGTATTTTTTTTATCTCATAAGGCAAACCCTCAGCACGCCTCCTTTTTGCGACCTTTATTACCTAATCTTTGGGGTTAACTTTTCTCCAACGTTTTAGTGGACGTACGTCTTTCCATACTTTGTCAAGAAGTAGATTTAATATCCAACTAGCTATTTCAGTTGACACTAAATTGTTCGTGGGTGCACCTATTTCAGTATCTTTTTTCTCATCATTTAGGCTATCAAAGACAGCTGTGTGTAAATCATATAGACTTCCTAGAGAGAGCGATCCCTCTTCACTTGGCTGATATGTGGGGTCTACATCTGAAAAGTCACTACCAAAAATGGATTCCATCATTAAAACTATATTGTTCTCAGAATCATCAAGAATTGAACTGCTGTCTTCAGTTATTTTATCTGTGTATGTGTTATAAAGATCATTTATGGGTTTAGCTTAGTAACCATTTCTAAATTTTAACTCAACCCGTTTTCAGGTAGAATGAAGTAAGTGTACTTAAAGGTTTTTACCAGTCGATATGAAAGAGAAATTTTAATAAATCATACACGTAAAATGTATTAGTGACACTTATCACCTTTTTACTGAATATGGTTTGCAGTAGTAGAAATATATTGTTGTCCAGCATAATAATATATGTGGGCTTACTTTGTTTTACATGCAACAGAACTTTAATTTTATGGAAGTAAGTAGCGATATATTGTTTTATTTGAAAATGAAAAGTTGATTAGGTGTAACTTATTTGTTTATTACACAAATTATCTGTTAAATGGTAAGTCGTATCATTTATTGGGTTTTACCTGTATGTAGAGCGGAAAAAGCTGAGAATTTTGGTATACTTAACTCAATATTTTAAAATTTGTCATTTATCTGGTTTTCGCAGTATACCGACGATATCTAAGTGTGTTGGTTGTTTGCAATGTTTTTGTGATGTACTCTTTTTCCATCTTCTTCAGTTTTTCTGATAAGTCCCTTACAAAAGGTTTGGTTGTCATGTTTGAGTCCCTTCTTGTGAGTGTTTTTGAATTGTTGTGATGTTTTGTTGTTTTTTTCTCCAATCTTGTAGAATTCAATGTTCATAGAATCTGATGTCAATAGGTAGTCATGTTTACTCAATACCTTTATTAGCATCTTTTTTTATTCCAAAAATGATTTTTCATTGAAGCATGTACTTCTGGCTCTATCATATAGGTATTCAATAATTCCTATTTTGATGTTTACGATGTGGTTGAAGTAGTAATTTAAAGACCTGTTGGTGCAGGTTAATTATCTGTAGACTTTCGTTGAATAGCCTGTGTGTCTATTTGGGATTAGCATGTCCAGAAAAAGAACTTATTTATTATTTTTTTATTCCATGGTGAATTTAATTGATTCTTCTTTATTGTTGATGTCCATCAGACATTTATTCATTTATTATTAAACGTAATTTTAGAAATGACGACTAGACTTACATTCTTTATGTATTTGACAACTAAATAGTTTGGAATTCTGTTTCATAATTCATATAACTAGGGAATAAATAAAAACTTCATAATAACTTGGGAAAGAATCACTACAGGAGCAATGCGACCAATTTGTGGCATTAGAGTTAGAAAACCCTGATGGTTTCCAGGACAACAACTAACAATAATCAAGGGGGAAGCTACATCTACCTGAAAAAAAAAATGAAGTAAAATGAAATGGCACATTTTTTTTGTTTCCCGTTTTGCGAGACATGCCATTACAGTTAACTTTTATTATTCACTCGCATTAACCTTTTCCTTTTGTTTTAAACGTTTGAACGTTTGGCATTCCTTTCCCCAGGTAGTTGTAGCATCATCCGTGGTTATTGTTAGTTGTTGCCCTGGAAACCATCAAGGTCTTCTAACTCTAATACCACAAATTGGTTGCATTGCTCCTGTAGTGTCCCTTCCCGAAGTTAACATGTTCCTTTGCTAACTTGGCTGCACGATCCTTTTGTTAATATATATATATATATATATATATATATATATATATATATATATATATATATATATATATATATATTTTATTTTGATTGTGGTGATCGTTTTAAAAAAGAAAAAATAAGTTTCATTCATTCTGGAGCTGAGGCACCAGAAAGTAGCTGGTAATATTTTAACAAAATAATATTTTATACAAGTAATTCTACGAGAAAAAAATTAAACTAGTGGCTCTCCAAAAATAAAAGTTTAGTATCAGTTTCAATTTTCAGATTAGGATTAATTTATTTTTATAATTATTGTTTTTTAAAGGTCATTTATGGCTACAAAAGAAATTTAAAAAATGACAGAGTTAGTAAAGAAGACAGCAGAGCATATTTCACTGCCTCTTATATACCCATTGAAAGTATATTTTAGGACGAACCTACAACAGACACATTCTAAGATGTGGATATATTTAACACCAGAAACACTGGTTTGTTAGATATTTTCAGTACTTAAACATAAGTTTACATTTCTTGCAGTTTTAATCAGAGCATTAAACTCAAATTTAATCACTGCTGCAAAAATGGTAACTGGTCTTGTTTTTCCAACAGAAAAAAGTAGCGTCATTTCTCAGTACTATGTATACGCTTGAAGGCAATGAATTCCGAAGATAATACTGAAGAAACAAAGCAAGTCTGTTCCTAGTTAGAGTAGTTTTTTACATTGTCATTAATTTAGTTTATTTTGAAGTTATACATAGGTAAGAGAGAGACAGTGATATATTTTCTCTCTCTTTTTCTCTCAAAAATAAAAATGTTGCTTTTCTAAATATATTTAATATTTATTAATATTATTATTAATATTTGTCTTGTCCTCGCTAGGCATGTTAAATTATAAATTAAAATTTGCAAATATCTCAAGAAAGTTGAAATGTGTACTTATATAATACACAACAAACAATAATTAAATTTTGTATCTGTCAATGTTAGACAAATTGAAAGTTGTATCACGAAACAATATTTTTATTTTATTATTATTATTATCATGGTAAATTAAACATATGCTTAAGTAAGTAATGTATATTGTCATTTTTAAATACTTATGAATATTGCATTTTAATTTGGATAATATTATTATATTGAATTATGTTGCAGTGTATTGTATTGTATTTTTATATTAATAACAATATAAACAATGAATTTTACTGCAGAGTATGTTTAAACATTTTTTTTGCATTCAACTCCTTTCATACATATATGAAAATAAAAATATACATTTTCTTCAAAATATTGATTCAATCCTTCATTTACATTGTAACTATTACAGGTCAAATGTTGTTTATATACAGCAAACGATGCACCATATACCTAATTATGTTTCTCTTTCTGCTCTCTCTTACCTATAGCATTACATATGTAATGATTGTGCAAAATGTCTCCCATATAAATTTGTAACGGCAAACGCGCGTATAGAAGTATAACTTCTACCGGCATTCCCACTGGACAGCCACACCCGTTTTTAAAGGAAGTGTAGGTGAACTTCTTTATTAATAAGAAATAAAACAGTTAATTTTTTTGCTGTATTTTTACTTTTTTTTTACTTAATAATAAAAAATCAATAGCAAAATATTTACAAAATAATGGAAAATAAGATTTTAAACAATACAATTGTTACAAATATAATAAATGTCATCAAATTTAAAATACAACCGTTTAAAAATTAAATGAGTATATTAACGTAATATTAAAATACAAAATGTCCTATTACAAAAAAGCATTTACATTAGGTACAAAAGAAAACATCTAAAATTTATCTGATATTTATGTTAAAAAGAATCTCTGTATAACATTGTCAAAAATAAAAATTCACATAAACTCTCTGTAACACAATATAGGACCCGTTCTGCAATATTTTTCCAACTGATTCTAATGGTTCCTGGGCTTTTCTCCACAAACCATTTATTTTATCTGATCAGTATATATCGCCTAGATTCAAAACCCAGGTCCAGGTAAATGAGATTTGAGATAATGAAGAAAAAAAATCTATATCCTATTAAATTAAGCATCGACTTTTTGAGAAAATTGAGGTTTTTGATAATAATACATAAAAAAAAACACTTTGAAAAAATCTAGGGGCCCCCAGAAACAGGTAATTGTATGATGTATTATGGACATAGTCGGGGTTTGCAGATGGATTTAATCTTCTGAAAGAAAAGAAAATCGAAATCTATTAGAAAAATAAGTTTAATTATTCAACAACGCAAGATAACATTTATCCACTATTTTATATTGCAAAGCTAACTGTTTCTGCTTCGCAATTATCTTCCTCTTCGTTTGCCTCACTGCCTTGTCCCTCCTCTATAGCTTCGTGCAATACTTGTTTGAAAAAGACCAGTTCATTTCTATCTTGCCATCCCTTTCCGTAGTGTTTCTCCGATAGCTTAGTAATACTTTTTTTCTTATCTTCTTTAATCGCTATCCCAGCCTTCAGTGTTCTTGGACTAATTTGTGAGACTTTTTTCCCTCTTTTGCATAAGCTTTTGGGTGCGCATAAGTCAGTTTTGTAAAATGCCTCACCCCTTATATGTGGTACTGATTGTCCTCTTGTAATGATTACTCTCTTTGACGGTTGGAACTTAAAATGCCAATAGCCTGGTTGTTTTATTACTTTTTGAGTTTCAGTCTTCCAGTCCTTAATTGCAACACCAGTTCCAGCTCTGTAAACAGTGGCAAACTTTTTCATTAACTTTACATATTCATCAAGATGAACAATTACCGTGTGTTTTTTATAAATTCTTTCAATTTGTCCAAACATACGATCAGGGGGAATATAAGAATGCCCCACAACGGGAAACACTATCTCAATTTCCTTTATTTGTCTTGGAGCTTTATACTGAAGCCAATAGCTCAGCATGGTGATGACCGTGGAATTTTTATTCTGTGCTCCATACACATCGCAAATAAGCCGAAGAACACGTACATTATTCACAAAATTAAAATTTGAAAGGAAGTGGTGCAAGATCGACGATATTTCGTTTGAACTTCTATGATGGTCCAACTCCGTCCAAACATATGAACATTTTCTGGAGTGAATTTATCTTTTGAAGATCCACAAACTACAGTTAGGTGATAAAAATTAAGTTGCATACTGAAATAAGCCGACTGATCCGGAAGTTTTGGTAGCGCCAAATTCTATTGAAGTCTATAGAAACTCTCACTTCTTACTTTGTGGAGACGTTGTTGTGCTTCCAGACTAGTTTTTTTTGTTTCGTCAGTCTCGCCTTTTATGCTGGATTTGTACTGTAAACAAGTTGAACACAAATCTGTCTTCAGAGTTCCAAAGCCAACGTTAAAATTTTTGTTAAAATAATCTCTAAAGAAACATTCTTTGACTTTAAAGTCTTAGTTTTGGGCCATTTTGTCGTTGTATATTCTCCATAATTTTGAGATACTTAATTCAGCAGGCAAATAAATTCTGTTGAACGGCAATAATGAGATTCCGCACATTTTAGGGACTCGATGAATTTTTTTATAGATTGTTTTTTACCTTCGTTTTTTTGTCCAATTCGATCTCCGCAACTTCTTTCGGTAGGAATAAGCGAATGCCTCTTGTAGTTTTTCATAATGTTTAAAATTCTATCTTTTTTAATTCCCAGAATACCTTGGAAAGCTGTTCGACATACAGGAACAATTAGGCTGTTACTTCTCTTCAATTTGTAGGATAAAATACAAGATTTTGATTTATTTTTGTTGGCTGTTCGTTTCTTTTGTCTTACCGGGATATGTGAGTCGATGTGGCGTAAAATGAACATGTCTTGTCCCCTTTTATCCTTATTTTGATAAAAAGCTGACTGAAAGTCTCTTACATCGATCATGGACAGATGAGATGTACATTGAAATTGTTGATATGGCTTTCCCTTATGGCTGCAAGTGGGGTACACAGATAATGTTTTGGCAGCATACCTAAAAATAATTATTTCATCACAAATACTGTACTAATTTATTGTAATATTATAGGTTATACCTTGCACGTTTTGCCTTTTCTCTTCTTGTTTTGACCTTCGCTCTTTTTTGAGCCTTTGTCACATCACACTGTTGTACATTAATAAACTATCCAACAGTATTTAAAGTTGCCAATGAATCCATTATTTTAGCAATTTATTACACACACTGCAAACAACTAACTTAAAAGCATAAACTAAACTGATCTGCTTGGCTAACACATTGTCAACCGAAATCAGGTGGCGAGTAAAATACTACGCGTCTATTGGCGGATTGGAAGTGTCGGCTTTTGCATTTAAAACGAGAATGGACCTGTCGGTATTTGCATCTAAGATACATTTTTGGGAGCCTATAATTATCGGATATGTCGGGATATGCTTGATAAATGTATTATGGACTTGTAGGTTTATGTATTTCAAATTCTTATATCTAATAAAAAAGGTTTTGAAAAAATTGTGACTTGTCGGGTTTTAAATCTAGGCTACTGATTTATTTTCACGTTCATTATCCATTTCATACATACCAAAATTTTGGACACCCCTAACGGTGCCACTGCACCTAACAATGTTTTAACTTTTCTACTGTCTTATTTTACTATTTACAACCAAGCTTTAGCAGAATTCATAAAATGTAACATGGGAAGCCAACAATTCCAAATAAAAAATGTTAGGTTAGAAATTTGGTGTGACATGACTATGACGCCTATCGCCAACGGCAGCAGAAAGTTGTTTATAAATGCAGTGTATGAACGCCAACGACAAGGTCAACGGCGAACGAAGCGCCAGAAACGTGAGCCCAAAGGGAACATTGTAACCAGTCTTCTTCGGGCTAAGATATGTTTATCTATTTTAATAATAATTATGAAAGTTGTAATTGACGTATTATTGAGAAAAATAATATACAGGGTAAATAGGTACAGTACATGATACTAAGGCGAATGAAATGGATGCATTTAAATTTGACAGATAATAAAGTAGCGTTAAGAGCGTGTGGTGTAACTGTCAGTTTTGTGTTAAAGTCCGCCAAATTCAAAATAACTCGTCTATGTTATTTTGTTTTAATTTATTTAGGATTATGAGTAAATGTTGTTTACAGTATTTTACCCAACTTATACATTACTGTTGCATAATCTTCTTTATGTTTACCAATTATTTTACTTATTTTACTGTAGTCCAGCTGGTTATATGCTGTTTTATGGTCTTTTATAATTTATTTTCTTGATGTGCCTATCTGTGACGAATGTTGGCGATCAAAACCTGCACAGATGTTGTGTTGAACCAGATTCTGAGGTTCTTTAATTACTATCTCGGTGTCCAAATATTGTTTCTTGCAAGATCGCTTGTAGGAGGGCATATCTGGATTTATATCGCATAATTTGTTCAAATTACTGTAACTTTCAAGACTTGATGATGGTCAGTACTTCTCAGTTCTTCGTCATTTCTCTGAGGACCTTCTCATTTTTAACTTGGTCTGTCCACGGTATCTTAAGTATTCTCCGATAAAGCCACGTCTCAAATTCTCAAAAAAAAAGACAGAGAAGACATAACGTGGCAGCATTCTTACTTTTATACCAAGAGAAAGATTGTGGCTCTTAAAGAAATCCCCCATTTTGTAGAAGGTGGATCTAGCTTCCCCGATGTGCGCTCCGATGCGGTTGTTGGTCCATTTTATGGTGCCTTTCTATTAAGGCACCTTTCATCATCTTATCTTTCTCAAAGATGGCTTTCTATTATCTTTTTCTTGATAATTATTATAAGCTTTGTCTTTATTACGTTTATATTGAATCCATATTGTTAACCGTAATACGTGATTTTCTTCACAAGGACTTGTAGGTCTTCCAGGTTATCCGCAAATACTATGGCATCATCGGCATATCTAATGTTGTTTAGCCGGTACCCGTTTAGAAGAATGCCTTCTTCAGTTTCGTTTAAATCTTTGATAAATATTTTTTAGGGTAAAGGTTGAAGATTGGAGAAGACAAAATACAGCTTTGACTCACACTACGCATGGTTTTCATATATTTGTTCTGTTCACCTTTAATTCTGAGATTTGCGGTCTGACTCCAATAAAGATTTTTAATTATTTTGAGATCTTGATTATTAGTTCTTGCTTCTTTTAGTATTTGCAATATCTTAACATGCTAGCTTTGATCTAACCCTTTCTTGTAATCAATGTAATAAACAGCATTTATAAACCGAAACTGGTTGGGGAAAATTTGACACGCAACTTGTAAATTCTCTTATGGATTATCTTTATGAATAATTTTAGGAGATGACGCATAAGACTTACTGTACGGTATTCTTCTCATGCTTTGGCTCCTGGTTTTCTGAAAGTACAATAAACTCAGACTTTAGCCATTCTGTTAATATTTTATAAATTGTATATGTTATTGAATATCTTTTTTATTATTGCGATTGATTTGTTGTCCATTAGTGTGAGTAGTAATGCTTGTATATTATCGGACCCTACTGCTTAGCGATCCTTTAGCTGTGTTACTGCAGAATAATTTTCATGAAAAAATAATATACTATTCTGGATACCATTCCATATTGGAATTCGCTGGAGGAAACGAAGAGGCAGATAACGCTGCAATATAAGCTGCAACTAGTGATAGCGCGGAATGAACTGAAATCTTTACGAGTGCGTACGCGAAAGCCGCGGTCAAATGTAAAGTGCAATATATGTATGAAGAAAAGTGGAAAGTGTCAACGGCCAAGCTACGCTATTTTAAAAAATCGATAAAACCCTGGCCCACATTACCAACAAGACGAAGAGACTAGGTAATATTAACGCGACTTCTTACTGGATCATACGCGATTAACTAATAGCTATGTGTTTACCAACAAACAAGAACCAAGGTGTGACAACTGTGATGAAAAATTAACAATCAAACATATATTAGAGAAATGTTCAGCATTAACGCCAAAGCGCATACTGTACAATATACCCATGAAATTAAGTAGAATTTAAGGTCTACAGTGCAATATATCAAACATAAAAATTTTCTTAAAATCAATTAACATTTTAAGCGCTATCTAAATGTAATACAAATTATTGTTGGCTACTATTGTTTCGCGAATAGCCAATTTGGCTGCCCTTTTGTTAATGTTTAAGAAAAAACAAACATTCATGTTGTAGTATTGTTGGTCCCTCACTTAGGTCTTCTTCTAACTCATAGGTGTTATCTCTTTGGTCTTCAAACAATTACTATAGGTATTCTTTCCACGTTCTTATTTTACTCTGTTTTTCTTAAATTATGATTTTGTCAACATTAGTTTAATTTTCTTGGCCTCCGTATTAGTTCACCTGTGAGTTCTTTAACTTTCGTATGTACATTGTGACTATTGTACTTTGACTATAGAGTCTTAATTTTTTCGCATTTTTCAATTGCTTCTTTTGTTTCGGTTTTCTTATTATCTTTTTATTGTTATATTTATCGTTTTATATATTTATGTCTGGATCATTTTTGGCTTTTCTTTTCATCTGTCATCAACGATTTTTTTCTTGATTAATGTATTTGCCTTTAAGTGTTTATTCTTTACATTTAGAAATATTTCTGTTTTCTGTTTAACCGTTTGTTCTTTGTTTGATTCGGCTCTAATTACAGTCAATTGCTTATTTAACGTAGCTTGGACCGTAGCTAGATCATTTTTTTGCATTCGTACTTTTTGTTTTCTGCATTTTTTTTGCAGTTTGACGTTTGACTCGGAATACTCCCACAAGTGGAACGTGGTCTGTCTTTAAGTTTGCTCCAAGATAAGTCTTGACAAATGTAAAGCTATTTTGAAATTTTTTATTTACTAAAATGTAATTTATTTGATTTCTAATAAAAAGTAAAGTTCGTGTAACCTTTTGGCTAAGGTCCAGTGTTAGGATTTTCAGGTCGCGCAAGCGCCCCTAACATGACTTAACGACTACTTTCGTACCTGGGACCGACGGCTTTACGTGCAGTCTAAAGCACAGTGGCAGCTCAGTTAAATTAAAAATTGAAAATTTTGTCGGTGCCGGGATACGAACCCGGGCTCTCTAGCTGGTTAAACTAGTAACATAGCCACTAAGCTACGGCTGCCACTAGGATTCTCCAGAGTCTGTCTTGAGGGGATTTCGACGTGTACAGCTTTCGAGGTGGGAATTGGAAGAATGTGTTAGTAAATATGACTAAAACCAGAAAAATATACCAAAACCATTTATAATTGGAGCGATTTTAACGCATACAATTTAGCATGTGGCTGCGAAGTTGATGATAGATTACGTAAAGATCTTTTAGATGCTATAGAATACTGTAATTTAGAATATTTAAACGACCGGTCCCCCAACCCCACTCTTGTTATTTCCAATAAATCTTCTGCTATAGACTTAACCATTTGTTCCCGAGATATTGCTTCTCATTTTCGTTGGCAAAAAAACCTTATGGATCTAATCATGTGCCAATTATTTTTTCATCGCAAAGTTTTTTCGTAGCAGAAGCCACATCCAGTAGAAAACATAGAATATGAAACCTTAGCAGAGCCAATTGGATGATTGATGGTGATGGATGATGTATACCAGTACTTTGGAAACAATGAAATCACCATTAAACTACGAAAAATTGTTGACAAATATAAACCAGGCAGCCAACGTTGCTATCCCAAAACATTGTTCCATTAAAGAAAAAAAAAAGGTTCATATTCCGAAACCATGGTGAAACAACCATTGAAAGTTAGCACCTGAAAATAGAAAACATGCGTTTATAAATTATAAACAGAATCCAACGCTCCAAAATCTAATGTAGTATAAACGACTAGATGCTATTGCAAAGAAAAATTTTTAAGCAGAAGATTTTTGATTGTTGCGAAAGCCTAAACATAAGAACACCAATAGAAGTTGTCTGGCAAAAAGGTAATTATTTTAAAAACCGCAAACAAGCTAACAAAGTACCTATTGAACCAGAAGATACATGGTTGCAGGAATTCCATAGAAAAATTGCCCCGGCATGAGTTCTAAATGACGACACTGTACAAGAACATATCCAAACAGTACCCAGATAAAACTACAATTTTGATGAAAATTTTTATTTATGGGAATTGCATCGAGCCGTTGAACAAAGAAATAATACTTTTACAGGTATTGACAATGTGTCATATTCGCTGTTATACAACTTCCCTATAGAATATAAACTTTTACTACTAAACAGTTCTAACAATATTTGGACAAATAAGACACCAGTACCAAATAGTTAGAAAGAGTACCTGGTAATTCCTGGTTGGATTAAAAAACCTGGCAGACCAGAACGTGATCCAAGTTTTTACCGACCTATCTCCTCATCTTCATGTCTTTTAAAAACATTTGAAAGAATAATTAAAAATAGATTTGAACATTGGCTAGAACAGGAAGGTATACTTTCAAGTTCCCAATATGGTTTTTGCAAGTCTAGGTCCACTCAAGATGCAACTACAGCTCTAGTTATTTCAATTCAGCTTAATTTACATTAAATAAGTCTACAGTAGCTGCGTTTCTTGACATTTCGGCTGCTTTTGATAATGTTAATTTAGACATTCTTTACCAAAAAATGTATATTAGAATCCCTAGATCATTTGCTCTCTTTCTAAAATCTTTATATTCTAACAGACTAACTTTTTTGAAAATTAATAATGAGGAATTTTTATACAACCGACTAACTAATATTGGATTGCCACAGGGGAGTATTTTAAGCCCGATTTTATATATCCTGTACAACATAAATTTTGAAGTTAGTATAACCAACCATACAAAAATTCTTTAATATGCTGATGATGTTGTTTTATATACAGCAGGAAAATTGTTAAGTACCTGTGAGGATAATTTGAAAGTCACATTAGAAATCGTAAATCAGTACTATAAAGAAATAGGATTATCAATTTCTGACACAAAACCTGAAGTGTGTTACTTTTCACAAAAACATAGAGTTCCACAAGGCAATCTTAATGTGGGAAAATTTAATTTCCCTATAAGAAACTGTATTGAGTATCTTGGTACTTATCTAGACAGGAAATTGTTATGGAAAGATCACATTCATCAAATTGTTAAAAAATCAGAAAACTCAATAAACGTTTTAAGAGCTTTCTGTAAAACAAATTGGGGAGCAGACCCAAATATTGCTTTGATCTTTTAGCGTAACATGATCAGGCCGATTTTCGACTATAACTGTAAAACTTTTTTTAAAATCCACTCTAGTCCAAATACTGGAAAATGAAGCAATTCCTTAGCGACAAATTTACAGTCTGAATTATGTCTAAAAATTGTAAATACCTTCAAGATCTTAATGAGCTATCAGTTTTAGACCTCACCCATAGGTACTGGAGAACTAAAAAATCTATACCTTTAGTAGAAAGCTATCTAAATACGGTAAAATATAACGATATTCTCTATAAAAGCCAAATTCCGCCCTACTACGGTGAAATAGCAAAAACACCATTTTGGAGAAAGGTTAGGATATATTACTGCAACTCACATTTACTCCCAAATATGTTTGATATAAATCCGTAAAATAGTTTCGAAACACAATTTAGATAACTGCCTTAATCTGGAGCCTTCTAAAAATTGCAATACATAGCCAGACGTTGATAAAGATGTTAAAAGAGACATGGGGAATCTAAAATTTGCATTCCACGACATGTCTCCTCAACTAATCAGAAATCGTTAGCGAATTGGTTTCTTGTACTCATACAGAGTAGATCCGAATAAAAATAAAATTAAAAAGACAGTCAAGATTTCATTTGACGTACAAATCGTCTATGCATCTGTTGATACGTATTTAACTACGTTATATTTACTGACAGTATAAGAGTGGTCGACAGATTTAACAACATTCAAACAGTCAAACACATAAACCACATTGAACTGAAAATTCTTAAAATTCTTTATAAAACTATACAATTAGGATTAAATGTAATAATTACATGGATCAAGGGCCATTCGGGAATAAAAGGCAATTCGTTGACAATTTGGATAAATCAGCATATATGCTTGGAAAAAAAGTAAACATAAATTTAATTCCAGCGACAGATTTTGACACCGTCAGTAGACAAAAACTTAAAAATAATTGGCATTTACATTACAGAGAATGTAAGACTGGCTTAAACTTTTATCATTGTAACACTAGGATACCCTCAATAAGATGGTTCTACACAGAATCTAATCGACATTTTATAAAGACCATTAATCGGCTGAGAGCAAATCATGCTCTTACGCCATCTTCCATGCATGGAATCGGCTTATCAAATACTCTCAATTGTACTTGTGGCAAAATAGGCGATTTAACACATATTATATTAGAATGTGATTTACAAATTAATAATATAAATGAACTTTTTAAGGAATTAATAAATTCTAAGTGTTGTTTTCCACTAAACCTTAATTTTTTAATATTTTCAAATAATATGGAAATTCTTCATTGCATTTACAAACATGTTAAAATATGTAAATACAAGTTGTAAATAGTATATAAGCATAATAATACGGTTTGAAAAAAAAACAAAAAAGAAACAAAAAAAAGTATACCACAAATTAATAAAAAAAAAAACATAAAAGAATTAAAAAAATAGAAATAGAACAAAAAATAAAAAAATACATACAAAAAAAAGAAAAAAAAAGCAAAAAACAAAAAAAAAGCAACAAAACAAAAAAAGAAAACAAAAGAAAAAAAAACAAGAAGATAAAAGAATAAAAAAACAAAATAAAAATATATCAAAACAAAATTTATATATCCATAAAAATATTAAGTATATATAGTACTAACATTGATAACAACTGATAACAAGAAAATTTTGACTATGAATCTGCAATCAATTATAATTAAACTTCAGTCGATTTTAACAATTAACACAAACAAGTCTGGCTAATTGGCTCTGAGCCATTTTTCAGAAAAAAAAAAGTTAAGTAATAGTATATTACTTTATGAGGCGGAGAAGCATGACTTGACTTGAAGCAAGTCAAGAAAAGTCGCTTCTTTGCCGAATAAAGTATACTATTTTTTCTTCAAACGTAGCAATTTTCAACCATAAATAGTACAATTCATATGCTATTTTTACTCGAAATTAACTGTGACAACTATCAAAGTCGTCTAGATGTTAGAAATTAAAATAATTAAGTCGTCGGTGGGATTTGCGTCTCCCTGGTTACAGTTGTTTGCAATTATTAAAGACAGCTTATTGTTGTTGCAACCGCAAGCGCAAATTTAGTGCGAAAATGGAAAACCTAAACAAAATTGAGTCCGCGGCTAATGATGCAGTAGTACGTTTCTGAAAAAAACAAGCGAAGGATATACTGCAAAGAAGTCTAAAGCTTTCACTAAAGACGAGTTTGATAAATTTTTGTTTGAAGCGCCAGATAAGTTGTATTTAGGATTAAAGGTAAAAAAATTATATTGCAAAGCATGTAGTATACTCTACTAAATTATAAAAATATTTCAGATTGTTTTGTTAATTGGGGTTACCGGCGCCTGCCGATGCGACGAAATGGTAAAAATGAAGACTGTGGACATTGAGGATAAAGAAAATGTAATAATTATCAAAATCCCAGACAGTAAAACACGACAAATTAGATATTTTACGATAATTGGTCAAAACTACATTAAACTGTATAAAAAGTATGCATCACTGCGGCCTGAAAATTTCACAGAAAACCGATTTTTTATCAAGTACCGAAATGGAAAGTGTTACCGAAGCGTCATGGGAATACATTAGATCAACGCAGTTGCCCAAAAAGTAGCTAGTTATTTAAATTTAAACGATGCAAGCGCATACACGGGTCACTCTTTACGACGAACTTCAGCAACACTTTTAATTGATGGAGGCGGAAATGTAGAATGCCTCAAACGACATGGGGGCTGGAAATCAAGCACAGTTGCCGAAGGATATATAGAGGATTCAATAAGAAATAACAACGATAATGCTCAAAAAATTTTAAACCCTCATGATTCGCCAACATCGGGAATGATTGCTGAAAGTTGTTCTCGACCATCAGTATCATCAACAATTACCAATGCGTATCAAGAGTCGGGAACATTTTTGCACGGTTTCAATTTTGAAAATGCCTCATTAACTAATTTTACTTTTAATATTACTATAAATAAAAATGATGTTTAATTGTTGATAATGACATTTGTATTGTTGCTTTGTGACATGTTTCATATTGTTGCCATGGCAACATTTTTCCCTCCGCCGTAAAGAAATGGGAAAAAAACTGCTGCCGGCGGAGACATCAAACTTTGACAGGATCAAGTTAGATAAGTAATGTCATCATTATTTGACGTTTGAAGAAAAAAGTATTTAATTTAATTTTAGTTCACAAGTAAACAAATTGCTGATAGTTGGAGCATATTGTAAAAAAAATAAATTAGAATTATTAAACGTTGTCTGTTGTATTTAATTTCCTCTGTAAATTATTTAATTCAATTAAAGTCCTCGACATTAAACACCTTTAAAGTTTAATAGATACATAATACTAGTTCGGTCAAAAGATTTTTTTGAAAGATTGAAGTATTTTTTATTCTAAATAATTGACATTTTAACAATTCATTTAAAATTATGTGCAACAAATTTTCATAGATTTCCAGCAAGCATATGATTCCATAAAAAGAAGCAAATTGTGGATAGCAATGTTATAAATGGGAATACCAAGAAAATTTTGCTTTAGAATATGCAATAAGTAAAATATCGTCTGAGCTGACAGGAGGATTTGCTGATCAAGGATCAAAACTGTTGCTGGCCTTTGCTGATGATATAGATGCAGTCACGCATTCTACAAGAGACGTGAGAGAGGTGTTTTTACAGCTCGAGGAGGAAACAGGTAGTCTAAGTCTCCGAATAAAAGAAGAAAAGACGAAAGACATGGTAGTAACCAAAAATTCAAGACCAAGAGTTAGGCAGAACATCAGTATTAATGATCACAACTTCGAAATAGTAAAGGAGTTTAAATACCTGGGGGCCATAATCACAGCGGACAACCACATAGAGGACAAAAGAGGTCTTAGCAACGATAGCTGCGGGAAATAGAGTATTATACTCCCTTTCAACATTATTAAGATCGAAGTTGCTAAAAAGAAAATCTAAATTAACACTGTACATGTCGATTATTCTCCCAAGTAATACATATGGCAGTGAAACATGGACTCTCAACCAGCGGAAAATCAATAAGCTTCTAGTATTTCAAATAAAGGTTCTCAGAATAATATTTGGCACTCAAAGAGATGAATTCACAGGGGATTGGAGAAGACGCCGCAATGCTGAATTGGTGACTCTGTATGGAACTGAAAACATAGTTAGACGTATCAAGGTAAACCGAATAAGACGGGCAGGTCACGTGGTACGGTCAGAGGATTACAGAGTGTTAAAGACAGTATTTTTTAAAAGACCAGATGGTAGAAGATCAGTAGGCCGACCGAGAAAAAGATGGAAGGATGATGTTGAATCCGATTTATCTAGAATTGGGGTACAACAATGGGAAATATAAGCGCAAGATCGTAGACGATGGAGGGCGATAGTGGATGCGGTGAAGACTCACCCCGAGTTGTAAAGCCAGTGAAGAAGAAGAAAAAGAAAAAGAACATTAAAACCTTCAAGGAACGCACTATTGTCTTGGACAACCTGTACATTTTCCAAAAAAAATCGATACTGAATACTCTCACAATTATATAATTATCTCAAAACAACTACTTTTAGTAAATATTTAATTAAAGGGGACGATTGACTTTACCTACATTTTTTAAATAGCAAAGTTTTTAAAACCTGTATTAACCAATCTATTTCCATCTATTGTCATCGCCGTTGCCGTTTATCCCCCAGTGAGCACGGAGATGAAACCACCCCAATCTGAATCATCGTATCTCGTATACACCCCACTGCTAATAGTCCAGTAATCGGTTTATTGAGTGGAAAGCCCGCTGATAAGAATACAATACCGGGCCAATGGCACCAGCAATGCCGGATCGTCATCAATTATACACCTTTTTTAAAACTTTGACGCTTTATGCGGTGGGTATTTAGCGGCTTGGTCGCTATCTTTGAACACATCGAATTATTAAATACTAAAGCTAATGGGGTAAAAGCTGATAATGAAGAATATTAATGAGATTTTCAGGTTTATTCCAAAATGTACGAATTATTGATTTTCGATTTAAATTTAGCTATTGTGCTGTTTATATTTATATGCACAGCAATATAATCAGTAATTTAAATTGGTTTACAACAAAACAATTTTTATTGAGATACATTAGGTTTGTTATTTGTAATTATTTAATCTGACTATATTTCCCAAATACGTAACGTGATTTAGATATTCATTTTTAATCAAACAAAATTTTTTAGCTTTCATTGTAGTTTTCATTTAGATTTCATTGTAGTTAAATAAAACTGTTTAAAATGACTTTAATGATATTCGTTGATTCCTACAGACCTAACGAGGCTATCAGCGCAAAAGTGGTGTAACCCCAGACTACTTACTTACAATAGGAGATAATAAGGAATTAAAATTTGGGTAAACCGATTTTTAATATAATTTTTTTGTAAACATTATTTATATTTTTTTGTTTTTGATTTATAAAAAATACTCTAGAATCTACACTAATTGTATAGTTTTGTGTTAATTAAGCTAATAATTAGAAAAAAAAATGTGGGTTACACCACTTCTGCATGTATCATATTTTGGTTGTATGTGAAATAATAAACAGGTTACACCACATGAGCACAAGTTTTATTGGGAAGCTATGCAAATGGTACATAGTTATGGTAATTCTTCGTCTGACTCATAATGAAACACTTCATCCTGGACTCTGTTGGAACTATTAAGGCTATAAAGTATGATGTACTGGCGGGATGAACTGTAACAATTCAATAAGGTCTTTTTTCCTTTTTTCAGCAATAGTTGGTTTTTCCAAAGCATCTAGTTGTACTACAGTTTCTCACTGCCTTTTCTTTACACTGACTTCTTCCAAGAGGACTTTTCATTATTTAAGTATTTGTAGAAGATTGAAAATGGATGAAGTTTATGAAATTTTAACTATTAAATTTTCAACCACTCCTCTTTGGTTTTACCAACTGAAATTTTTCGATTAGTTATATTTTTTTCTAGTGATTTGGAAGAGAAAAAATCACTTGCAGTCAGTTGTATAACTTTGAATGGTTTTTTTTTCGAGCCGTTTTAATTACTTCCATACAGTTATATGGTACATATATTTCCTTATAGAATTTTTTATTTTTTTCTATTAGGCCAAAAACTTGGTCACAGAGTAAGTATGAGTGTCCTTCTTCAAGTGCCATCTTCGTTCCGAAGGTTGGCGATTATCAGGGCTATACGTATTTTCGAAACTGCTGACCGAAACAATTCGTGACCATAAGTGTCCACTGACCAAAAATTTATGATCTATTTTTTCAATAGTGAACTCCGGATTAGATACCACATACTGGCAAATCAATGACAACCTAATGTTTCTATTTTGCCCCCCACACTGATCGGAGTACATGATTATTTTTTTAGTAGACACAAAATTAAAAAATATACATCAAGCAAGATCCTACTTCTTGTGATCGTCGTGAGGCTTCCGACTCATTCCAAACAAACATGTAGGCATCATCTGTTCCCATGTTGTGATTACCAAAGCAAAAAGTCCATAGCTGTCGTTTGTAGTATACTATTCCAGTACTCAAGACAGGGGTACGTAGGGTTTTCATCAAGTCAAAAGGTATTACAGTGACGTCAGTTGATGATTTTGCCAGAGTGGTATCATGTTTTAATCCCTGTCTAGCTCTGTCTGCTTTTCTCTGGTGTAACTCTTGTTTATGTTGTAATTCTTGTTTTAGCTGTTCATTTTCAGCACATTTAATTTTGTTATTAAAGAGATCACATTTTTTGCAAGTGTCACTGATGGGTGCATGAAAGCGTAGGTTAAAACATTCATTGAAAGATTGATGTACTGGCGGGATGAACTGTAACAATTCAAGAAGGTCTTTTTTCAGCAATAGTTGGTTTTTCCAAAGCATCTAGTTGAACTACAGTTTCTGACTGCCTTTTCTTCACTTCGTTCGGCTTGCTGAGATAAGAATACGGCCGAGGTCTAAGGCCCTGCTTGTCGTAAGAGGCGACTGATGGGTAGGAACTGAGAGGTGGAGAGCCGTCGCTTAAGGTGTCGGATTTGTAGAAACGCACACGGTCGCTTAGGCGACACGGTCACAGGTCTACATTCCTAGTATCCGAGACGAGACTCTCGTGGGACCACTCTACTCTCATTCCAAGAGAACCTGGCGAGGTTAAACGAGCTGGGCCCATATATACCTCTCTTGGCCTTGTGTCAAGCGTGGTGTGGGTGCCCCGGCACGTACCGGTCAGGAGATTCAAGAGTGGAAGAGAAGAGATCCTTGGCGGCGATCTGTCTACGTGCGAGGTGGAAATTCCTCTGCCTGCTTCGCCTATCCGCCTGTGGGCGGGATAACGGGTAGGTGCGGTAATCGCAACACAGGTACTACGGGGAAGGTGAAGCCCCACGAAACGTTTCTGGTATACGTGGCTTGGCACCTTCATTTTGGTGTAGGGGCAATGGATTCGTTAACAGTCGTATAGCCGAAAGGCCAGGTAGACCAGGGTTTTTCTTCACACTGACTTCTTCAAAGAGGACTTTTTCATTATTTGAGTATTTGTAGAAGATTGAAAATAGATGAAGTTTATGGAATTTTAACTACTAAATTTTCAACCACTCCTCTTTGGTTGTACCAACTGAAATTTTTCGATTAGTTATATTTTTTTCTAGTGATTTGGAAGAAAAAAAATCACTTGCAGTCAGTTGTATAACTTTGAATGGGTTTTTTTCGAGCCGTTTTAATGACTTCAATCCAGTTATATGGTACATATATTTCCTTAGAGATTTTTTTATTTTTTTCTATTAGGCCAAAACCTTGGTCACAGAGTAAGTATGAATGTCCACTGACCAAAAATTTCACTGGAATCGATGTCGAACGATAAAAATGAATCCCCGCTATAGCCGGGTAAAAGCACGGCTATTGCAAACGGAAAACTATGGCAAACAAAAAACGATTCTGTTTTGAGCTTTTTCTACATCATCAAAAGCATATTTTTTATATTCAGCCTCACGCGGTGACACTAATTGTAAAAGTTTAACCTTAAGCATGTCCTCATCGAAGTCTATAGTTTTTGTTCGTAACCAGTCTTTTTTTGTTTGCTTTGTCCATGCTGTAGTAGGTACTTTCTCACTTTTTCGCGAATGGTAAGGAGGGGGCATTATCGAGAACTAACACAGCTGTCTTCTAAAAGAGGCAACATATTTGCAAACCACTTTTCAAAACCGTCGGAGTTCATTTCCTAGTGATAGTCGCCACTTTTTTTTGATTCGAACATCCATAGACCAGCTTCAACAAAAGTTATTTCACTTCCAATATATATGTATTAATTAGTCTTGTTTTCGTGCCCGATTGATTTTTGAGACCCGTAGAGAGACCTGACAAAAAAAGGCCTGCCTAAAAAATTTCACCGTTGACCAACACATGAGATTTTGTTTGTCCTGCATTCAATTACATGTCATCTAAATATAAATTTTTATGGTTTCCTCGCAGGAGTTTTTAATGGTTTAAAAAAAATCCGCGTCCATAAAATAATCTCTTCTCGTTTTAATAAAGCACTGATTCTACTCTACGTAAGTATTTAAAATCTAATGATTTTGGAATTTTATGGGAAGTACTGCGTTTAAAATTTGACAAGCTTTCATCGTTGCTAATAGCTACAAGAACTTTGTCTATAGTTGTTACCTCGTTTAAAAAAAAATGATTTATCTTTTTATTTAAAAAAAAAGAAAAAAAAAATTGGTTGATTTCAGCTGTATCTAATAAAAGCCTCAACATTTACTTTTATGTTTTAAATAAAAGTAAACAGAATTTATGACTTAAGGACGTCGTTGACAATAAAAATTCACCTTTATTATTAATACCGGTATAATCAAATACCTTGTATCAATGATATTTCTAAATGGAAAACTGCAATCAACTAAAACAAATTTAGTTTTTGAAATAGCTTTAGGTCACACTATTCTAACTCATAGAATAATAACGGCGACCATATAGGTTGGTAACACCTTGATAAAATACCTATTTTAGTAGATAATATTAAAGATAAATGCATTCTTGAAATGGATATTGTGTAAAACAAATTTGTCATAGATCTTTAAAATAAAATTTTATTTATTGAAAATGAAGAACATATGCTAAATTTGGAAGAATCGATACCTCAAGTAAGAGTTATAGTTAGCGGAGATTCAGAAATTCTTCAAAATTTTGAAATTATCGACTTGGCGGGACTGAGTCAAAAACGAGAAGGTCTATATGGCGGCGTTGTGGAAAGCGAGGAACTCGATAGTGACGGAATTTTGATAACCAGATGCCTTGTTAATGCAGATGAAATTATTTCAGTAAGGGTTTCTCATTAGTCTAAAAAAGTTTAAAATTAAAGAAAGAAAAACAAATAGCATTTCGTAAACCAATAGAAAAATAATCAAGTGCGAAAAGGATTTGAAAAAACTTCAAGTTACCCAGTTGACGCTAGCATCGTGATATAACTAATCAAAAATATTAATCAGTTAACAACTGAAGTATTAAAAGAAATTAATGATTATATAATGAAAGTTTAACATAGAATTTATACTAGAAATGTAAAATCAATTTATCAAGCCCCGCGGACATTAACATTTGCTAGACAAGAAGAGATATATCAAAATATGATTAATGCCGATATCATCGAAGGAGCTTGTACCCCTGGTGTTCACTAGTAGTCTAAGTAACTAAGAAAGACGAATCTACTTACTGTTTTATCGACTCCAGCAGACTAAACTAGGCTGCTACTACAAGCTAAACTAAGAGCTAGAATCTCCAATGCAAAGAAAGAAAAAGAAGTTAAAGAGGAAAGGTTTAAGTAGAAGCATTGAACTAGTAGAACCCTAAGATAGCTAAAAGATTCGAGGAGCTGAAAGGTTGCACGGATATTATAGTTGAAGATATTAACAACTATTGAAGGCAGTATAGAGCCATATTGGAAGAAGTGGCAACTGAAGTTATTGGAAAGCAAAAACGTAAAAAATTAAGAGCATATAGAGATCCAACTAAAAGAACTAGAGAAATATAAGGCACAAGCAGAAACGCGAAAGTTCTACGAGAGGATTAATCAGAACAGGAAAGAATTCAAACCTAGATTATCAATCGTTAGAAATAGAACAGGGGAGATCATTGGTTATCAGGACCAGATACTAGAAAGATGGGCAGAAAACTTCGAGAAAAGGCTAAATATGGGGTGAGACAGGGCTCCACGAATCAGAAATCCAACTCGAGGACATTGACGAAGAAAGAGAGAAAGATAACATCCCAACAGAGGTAGAAGTCATCCAAGCTATACAAAAATTAAAATAAAACAAAGCTCCTGAAACAGATGCCATTCCTTCAGCATTTTTAAAGCATGGCTAACATACTGTATATGTAGACTGGTATGGGCTGGTATAATCTGGAAGCAAATAAAGTTGCCAGAAGACTGGAATGTAGGTATAATTGTACCTATCCACAGGAAAGGAGATCAAACAATATGTGACAACTACAGAGGAATAACCTTCCTAAACGTAACATACAAAATATTGGCATATATTCTTTACGACCGACTATCGGGATATTGTGAAGACATAATAGGCAAATATCAATGTGGGTTTCGTAAAGAAAGATCAACGACCGATCAAATATTCCTTCTAAGGCAAGCTCTGGAAAAAACATATGAGTATGGCATTGATACTCATCATCTGTTTGTAGATTTTAGATGTGCCTATGATAGTGTTGAAAGAAACGCACTGTACAAGGCCATGATAGAATTGAGCATACCAGTACACTTGGTAAAATTGGTGAATGCGACTCTCTCAAGAGTCGAGTGTAAAGTTAGAGTGCAGAACGGAGTTTCCAGAACGTTCCAGTCTCAGATAGAACTTAGACAAGGAGACAGCCTATCATGCCTTCTATTCAATATTGCACTAGAGAAAGCGATAAGAGAATCTGGAATAACAACCAGAGGAACTATTATTAATCGCAGCGTACAATTACTAGCGTACGCCGATGACATCGACATTATTCCAAGAAGAAGGGCAGACGTGGTCTAATCATTCAAGGCGTTTGAAGCAGCACCAAAAAGAATGGGACTAATCGGAACATATACTTTCTAAGGAGTAAGAGAGGTTATATATCTAGGCTCACAAATTACTCAGAATTATGCAGTAAGTACAGAAATTAACAGACTGATATATCTAGTAAATGTAGCCTATTATGGATTAAAAAAATACAAAAAGAAGGAAATTAGTGATATACAGAACTTTTATCAAGCCCATCCTCACCTACGCGTCGGAAACATTGACGATGACAAAGAGCGATAAAGAACGTTTGAGATGCTTTGAACGTAAAATCCTCCGGCATATCTATGGAGGAGTACAGGAGGCAGATTATGGCGTAGACGCCATAATTTCGAACTTTACCGCTTGTATGACAAACCTGATATTATTAGGTCCATCAAAATAAACCGGCTGCGGTGGTTAGGTCACATAAAGAGAATGAATGAGATGGAGCCGCCAAAACATATTTATAACCAAAGAATAGATAGAGTGAGAAGGAGAGGTAGACCCAGAGCACGATTTAAAAATCAGGTGGAGGAAGACTTGAGAATGTTAGGATTACGATACTGGAAAGCCAAGGAGAAGAATAGGAGAGAATGGAGACTTATCCTTGAGCAGGCCAAGACACACCATGGGTTGTGGAGCCAATGATGATGATGAATGATTATATAATGAACTTTTAACATAGAATTTATACTGGAGATGCAAGATCAATTTATCAAGCTCCGCGGACATTACCATTTGCTAGACAAGAAGAGGTTAAAAATTTAATACAAAAATGTGATCAATGCCGATATCATCGAAGAAGCTTCGGACCCCTGGTGTTCACCAGTAGTGTAAGTAACTAAGAATGACGAATCTACTTACTTTTTTGTAGACTACAGCAGACTAAACTAGGCTACACAAAAAGACAGTTATCCATCGCTACGAATAGATGATACACTACACACTTGATCAGGTTTTAAATGATTTAAAGATTTAAAAAGCGGCTACTGGTACGCAAAATATATCCTAATAATCGAGACAAAACTGCATCTTCAACTGGCCGTGGCCTCTACTGGTTCCAGGTTCTACCATTTGATCCTTTTATTGCCCCAGCTACGTTTAAACATTCAGTGGAGATGATTTTAAGAAGACTTACCTGGAAAACATGTCTAGTGTATATATTGGTGATATAATTGTGTCCATAACTTTTAATAAGCATCTGAAAATTTAAGCGAGGTATTTGACAGATTAAGCAATGCCAATTTAAAGCTGAAATATAAGGAAATTAGACGTTTTCTTAGACTATGTTTATATTACCAAAAATGTATTACAAAAATGTATTAAAGATTTTAGCCGTATTGCTAAGACACCGTATTATCATAATAACAGAAAGGTAACTAAAAAGTTACTGCATATTTTAGTAAAACAATATTAAAAGCTAAAAAAAATTATTGCCTTACCAGAAAACAGCTCTTAGGTATTATAAAAGACCTAACCCATTATTATACTATCCTTTAAAACATAACATTTATAATTAGGACTGACTATAGCGCTTTGCAGTGGCTAATAAATTTTAAAACGCTAGAAGGACAAGGTTTTAGGTGAATAGAAAGTCTCCAACAGTATAACTTCGACGTAGTACATCGAAAAGGTCACCATTATAACAACGCCGGTATTCTTTTTAGGTGACCCTGTTTGGATAGAAATACCAGCACTGAAAATACTTGAAGAAAAAGTACTCAATGAAAAATGTATGTTGGCAATGGTCTAATGTATCGAAATTGGAAAGGTCACGATAGAGTACGTTTAGTTCAACAATTGGTACTGTCAAAATTACACATTAAACATGTGTTGCAATATCTTGGAAGCAGACTCTCATGCAGGACATCTTCGAGTCAAAAAAACACTTGCCAGAGTTCAAGACAGATTTTGCTGGATCAATGGTCAACAAAAGAACGATTGAATGCTAGCTCAGAAGTAGCAACCCGCCATAACAACAAAAAATCCAAAATAAGTGCAGAATCGAAGAATATGCTGAAACAACGAAAAGAGTTCCTGTCACTAAACAAAAGAAATACCACAGAATACAAAGAACTTAATCGAGCCATACGACAACAGATAAAAGACGATATTAAAAAATATCAACAAGAACATGTAGAAAGAGTGATAGAGAAAAATCGAAGTCTGAAATATACCAAACCGAAATTAGGAAAGAAAAATATTATAACTATGAAAAATCAACAAGGCCAACTAGAAAGAAGCAAAGCTCAGATATCAAACATAGTTGAAAACTTCTATACTGAGTTATACCGCTCAAGAAACGATCCCCCCGACTCTTCAAAGCAAAATCTGAAAAGACAAATAACAAACGTAAATTCTGAAGTAATGCCCGAAATAAGCGAAGTAGAAATAGAAAATGCAATTAAAGAATTGAAAAGAAATAAAGCACCGGGTAGTGATGGAATTCTGGCAGAAATGTTGAAAGAAGGCGGAGAAGAAGTCATCAGGTACCTAAAAATACTTTTTAATAAATGCCTATTTGAAGGAAACATACCAAAGGAATGGAATACTGCTATCAGCTAATACTGCTTCAAACACTAAAGGTCCTAATAAAAAAAGTGAACGAATACAATTTACCAACCTGTTAGGATTTATAGACTACGAGAAAGCTTTTGACAGCATAGAATTATGGGCTATTGAGGAAGCACTGGTCAACAGCAGAATAAATTCTAGATATAGGATATTAATACATAATATATATCAACACGCTGAAATGGTAGTCACGATGGATAACGGAATGAAAACGAGGCCAATAAAAATCAACCGAGGAGTAAGACAGGGAGACACCATATCTCCAAAACTATTTACTGCCGCACTTGAAGACATCTTTAAATCACTAAATTGGGAAACGAAGGGACTATCGATAAACGGAAAGTATTTAAACCATCTAAGATATGTAGATGACGTAGTACTAATAGCCGACAGCTGGAAAGAACTGAAGACGATGATCGATGAGCTTCATACGGAATCCATAAAAAAACGACTGAAAATGAATCCTGAGTAAAACTAAGCTAATGTCGAATAAAGATCAACCGATGATAACTATCCAAGGAACAAAAGTGGAACATGTAGCAGAATACATATATCTGGGTCAAAATATCAAGATAAACAAAGAAAACCAAACTACCGAAATAAGCAGACGAGTAAGAATGGGATGCCGCATTTGAAAAACTCTCATACATACAGAAAGACAAAAAGATACCCCAAAACCTTCGAACCAAAGTGTTCAATTCTTGTATCCTTCCCGTTCTCACTTACGGAGCTCAAACCTGGACATTCACAAAAAAGAACATGGACAAGATTCGAAAAACTCAGCGAGCCATGGAACGACAGATCGGCACATCTCACTAATAGATCGGCAAACGAACGAAGCAATCCGGAACAAAACAAAAATAAAGGACGCCGCGAAACAAGCAGCTAAATTAAAATGTAAATGGGCTAGACACAACGAACGTCTCGAAGATGGTAGATGGAACAAAGAAGTCGGAAACTGGCTACCGTACGATGCGAAGAGACCAAGAGGAAGACCTCAAATGCGCTGGAGCGACGATATCAAAAGAGTCGCAGGACCAATGTGGAAACGCCTAACACACAACAGGAATGAATGGCGAGAAATGGGAGAGGCCTTTATTCGACAATTCGGATAGAAAAAGGGCTAAAAAATTGGTGTAAGAAATGCAATTTATGTGAAGAGTTAGAAAAGGTCCCAAAACAAAAAGTCGTTGTAAAATGGCACAATATCTTTCCGAAGAGTCTTTTTAACAAGATGCAGTTGATATTGTCGGTGTAATTTTGATGGTAGAGAGAGGAAACTACTACTTATTGGTTGCAATAGATTATTTTTTTAAATGGCCTGAAACTGCACACCTACCTAATCAAGAAGCTAGTACAGTAGCAGAAGCATACATAATACACGTCGTATCAAAACATGTAGTTTATTAAGAGTTACATTCTCATAAAGGACGAAATTTTTATTCAGAATTATGAGGATTAAAAAATCTCTTACTACTTCTCTCCATCCACAATCAGATAAAAAGGTCAAAAGAAATAACCGAATTGTTTGTCAATACCTTTTAATGTTTGTCAAATTAAAAGAGAAAAATACTTTAATTTCCCTATTTCTGTTAGCTCATATGAGTTCCTAACATAAAGTGACTGATAAAATGCGTTAGGCTTTTCGGCCATCGTCTAACTTGTTAAACTGATTGTTCGGGCTGTCAGGCCGTTGTCTTCTAAGATTAGTTCTCGACGTTTTGCCAACACTAGGGGTTGGCATCTTCTGGACATGTTACTGCCTCGCTTGTAAGCTGAAACTGACGCCGCGTTGTACTCTACTAATTAGGTCATATTTATATTTCCTACTCGACTCCCCTCTACTGGTTTTGGCGTGATGGGGCGTGTCGTCGTTTGTAGCTTTTCTTTTTTCGTGATTTGCGGGAAAGTTGTTTGTGAATTTTAATATCGGTATCCATGTTTTGTTAATTTTTAGTCCTTCTATCCGATTAAAATTATTTGGATGCTTCACTTCCCGATATAACCGTGGGTAGTAATGTGATGTTTTATCCAGCATCTGCGTTTCTTCAAACGGCAGACGGCAGATTTGTCGATATGTCCTAAACGACAATGGCTTTTATGTTCATTTATCCTTATGTTTGTGTGTCTTTTTGTCGTTCCCACATATACCATTCTACATGTGCATGGCCTCTTAAACAGTACTTGATTTTCTTTGTTGGCTTTAAAATGGTCTTTATATTGGGTTTTTTTTAAGTATTTGCCCAATTCTCTCTGTTACCCCTGATATATGGGGCAAGAACGCTTTGTCTACTTATGCTGTTTCTTCGTTCTTTCTTCTAGAAACGTTGATAGTTGCTTTATGTATTTCTCTTTTGGTATAACCATTAGATGTGAGCGCTTTTTCAATATAAAGAAGTTTACTTTGCAGATGCTGTGGTTCACAAATTCTCTTCGCCCTCTCCACCAGAGTTTTGATGATACCTTGTTTTTGGCCTCGATGATGATTTGAGTTCCTGTTTAGGTATCTGTCCGTCTGTGTAGGTTTTCGAGACACTTTATGTCCTAACTAACCTTCCTTTCGATTTACTTATACATCTAGAAACGCTAGTTGTTGATGGAAACAGAGTTCCATCGTAAATTTAATATTTGGATGTAGTGTGTTTATATAAGACAGGAAATCGTTAAATTTTTCTACTCGGTGACCCCAAATCACAAAAGTGTCATCGAGGTATCTAAACCATACCCTTGGCTTGTATGATCCATTTCCATTATCCTCTTCTCTAGATGCTCTATGGAAAGGTTGGCTATGACCGGGCTTAGTGGGCTTCCCATTGCTACTCCATCTACCTGTTTATAAATCTGGTCTTTCCATGAAAAGCAGGTGGTAGTAAGGCAAATACAGTATAATTCCACCATATGCTTGGAAACTAGTCCCTCAATTAAATTTAGAACGTCTTCTAGGGGAACTCTTGTAAATAGCGGAACAACATCAAAGCTAACAAGAATGTCAGGTTCCTGTAAAGATATTCCTTTGATCATTTCGATGAAATAGGCGGAGTCTTTGACAAAGGCATCGTTTTTCACTATATGTGGTTGTAAAATATTGGCCAGATATTTACCAAGGCTGTAAGACGGAGACCCTATGGAGCTCACAATAGGGCGTAGAGGTACATCGTCTTTGTGTATTTTCGGTAAGCCATACAGGCGTGATGGAACTGCTTCGCTGTTGCATATTCTTGGCTTTGTATCCTCTGGTACGGACGAAGATTTTATAAGTCTATTGATTTTTCGTAGGGTGACTGCTGTAGGATCTTTTTTAAGTCTTTTATATACTGCAGGATCTAGAAGATTTTGTATTTTCGTTTTGTAGTCGGTTGTCTTCAATACGACATTGGCGTTTCCCTTGTCTGCTGGTAAAATTACAACATCTTTGTCTGCATTTAACATTTGATTTTATGGCACGGATTTCTTGGTGACTTAATTTATTTTTTGGTGTCTTAGCTTTATGCAAAATTCTCGCTGATTCTGTCCTTATTTCTTCGTAAGGTAAGGTGCGAATCGCAGCCTCGGTATTAGCGATGATATCTTCCTTGGGTATAACTTTAAGTGCAATCGCAAAATTTTCCCCTTTAGCTATCAATAATTATAACCTCATAACTTGGTGTTATAAGGTTATTTTTTTTGGAATAAAGATAAAAGACTGAATTGGAAAAAGAAGAGAAAAAAAAAGAAAGAAAAATAAAAACCAGGCTTAACAATTTGATCAAACGAGAGATAAAGAAAACGGAGAAAAATTAGAGGCAAGGGATATTAATTGGAAGGGAATTTAAGTGACCGGATGGTCAAGCTGGTTAACTAAAGTTTAGTGAGTAAAAACTATATAGAGTACAATAAGAAGATGAGGCGTAGATATTCAGGGAATTGAGATCGGCTGGCTTTTCGTGCCATGTTAGAATAAAATGGATGATGATAAAGAAACAACAGATACAAACCGAAGATCACTGAAAAGGAAAGGAGTTGATAACAAAAAAAATTGGCGCCAGGAGTAAAGGTTTGTTGGAACTTCTACTCCGTTGATATTACAGTGGAAGTGCTACAAAGTATAGTAATAAACGATAAAAGTATGATTTAATCCTAAAAACTATTTAAAATCCAAGTAGCTGAGAGAGACCAGGTGTAGGTAAAGTAAAACGCAATATATATAATATGTGGTTTTATTCTAGAAAAATGTAAAAAAATGGCTTGATTATATAATATATAATGTATAGAAGTGTAAAATATATGATATACTCTTTTTTTTTCATAATGTTCCCTTTATTTAAATCAAAAATTTTTATAATATACAAAACGAAAACCTGAGTGATTCCATATCAAAACTTTAACAAAATACAGACATAAAATTTTGAGTGCTTTTATATTAAACTTTAACAAGATACAGACAGAACATTTTGAGTGATTTTATATTAAAATTTTAACAAGATACAGACGGAACATTTTGAGTGCTAGTGACTGAGCGCATAGGTGTTGTACCATGAAAAATTATAGTTATGACAACACTTAATTAGCTTAATAAAAGTTTTAATTTAAATACCAATGCTTAGGTCGATAAGTACTTATACCCCTTCTCGGGATAAATATATCGTGTAATGTGTTAACTCAATTTTATAAATACAACGGTGAATATAAAGTAAAATTCAAAAATAAAGTTGATTTAAATCTTTATGATTAAAGCTAACTAAAGAAGAAAAAATTTAAAACTTCAGATAGATTAGTTACTAACACTGACGTTAAAGTATTTACGTTGTTTAACCAAAAGTACAGTACATAAGAATGAATTAGAGACACTTATCTTAATGCAACCCCAGACAAGGAATACTTGCTACACAGTTTAATAACGACCATAACCGAATTAACTGCTCCAAATCGATGGTAGTTTGTAAGCCACTTACATCAATAAGATTTCTTTATGAAAATGAGCGATCGGTAAGATTTACCTCCAATTTCCTTATTTTTTGTTCTTCCTGAGGTTTATTTTATATAGGCTTACTAGTGTTTTTTCTATTTACTAAGTACGGCTAGAAAGAAGTTCTTATAAGTATCTAGAAATTTTTACATATAGAATAATCACCTCACATAATAAACTCGAAAATAATATTTGAGTAATAAACTTCTAACATTAGCTTCACTAAATTCGAATTATTATCAAATAAAATAAATAATTTATCTACATGTGGTTCCTACATATTTAAACTGTACAAAAATTTACTCACCAGACGACTGTTTTCATAGTTTTATTTAACTAGAGTTGGCTTATTTTTCGTTTAAATATTTCCACATCCTTATTTAATACATTTTATTAATTGTGCCTAGCGTCTGCCAGTTTTGTTTTCTATTGGATATCGTTTGTGTAAATTCCCATCTAGTTCTGTTTTAAATCGCTTGCCAACTAGCACTGATTTTCAAACAAGGCGTTCAGTTCAATAGATAGTCCGTATAATTAGAGTTCTTTTTTTTTTGCTCGATACATTAATTGATATGGAAATGGCTAAGGTTACGGTAGCGTAGTGCTACATCATGTTTCGGCTGGAGTTAAAATCTTATCTGAAAGGTTGATTACTGTCCTTTCTGTGTTTTGTTTTGATACTACCTCCTTATGTTTGGTTAAGCGTTCGTATTTATTTCTTTTTCTGGTGTTCAGTGTTCCTTCCTAGTTTATTTCCCATTTTTCTGTAGCAAATAGATTCAATCTTATTCCAATCTACATATTTCAACCTGCTGCTCAAAACGTAAAATAAATCTAAAAGCTCATTGTCAACCTTCGCCAAATTCCGTCTAGTGTCGTGTATTCGTTTTCGTTATAGTGCTTTTTCCATGCGTGCATATATTTTATTGGCTTGACCTGTTCTGATGGATCGATTTGTTGGTAAGAAATTCGGTAGTACCTCGTTGTCTCGATATCGTAATAGAAAAGCTGACGACGCAAAAAATTGAGCTTTCTTCTTCCGTAGACAATCTAATTTTCTGTAGTATGTAGTTACCTCCTCCCGTAGAGACGACTGGTAAAATGCATTAGGCTCTCATGGTAATCGTCTAACTTGTTAAACTGTTTGTTCGGGCTGTTAGCCCATTGTCTTCTGAGATTACTTCTATACCTTTCGCCAACACTAGGGGTTGACATGTTTTGGAGATGTTACTGCTTCGCTTGTAAGCTAAAACTGACGCCGCTTTGTACTACAGAGGTCTAATTAATATTTCCTACTCGCTTCCCGGGGGAACCTGTAACCTCTAGAGAGCGCGTCCCCAGGTGGCGGATAGGGGAATGCCCGACCCGGTTTACCGGTGAGTAGGAGGGAAATAAAATACCTCCCGTGGACCAACAGGTAATTCACCGAATGATTTGCTGTATAAGCAATCACCCACTTATGACCAACGGCTGCGGGCGGATGAGTTAATAAGTGAAAGGGTACTCTTTTGTCCAAGGGTTGGGAAACTGGTCCTAAAGGCGGATGAATCGAAAAATAGGTCAACGGCGTAAGGATGCAGAAGGCAACGGGGAACCACTGCATTAAAGACTCATAGAGTACCCCTAGTAAAGTCATGAATGGCAAATGACAAGTAGAGTAAACAAACTTATTGATTATGGAGCACGGAATCCAAGATGCGGCAGGGGAGGAATAACTGTAGATCACAGGGCCTCCCAGGTCGTAAACCAGAGAAATCCCAGTGCACTTAAGACATTGAAAATAGCAACCTGGAATGTCAGAAGTCTATACGCAAGTGGTAAATTAGCGAACGTTCTGCTTGAAATGGAAAACCTTCAAATTGATGTTTTAGATATAAGTGACGTACAGTGGCCAGGTTCAGGCAAACAAATTACAAATAATGGAACCATGTATTATTCAGGTAACAACGAGGTCAATCATCGCTATGGTGTTGCTATCTTAGTTGCAAAAATGGTCAATTACTCTGTGAGAAGTTTTACTCCTTATTCTGATAGGATCTTATCAATACAACTTCAGTCTAAAAAAGGTATAGTAAATTTTATTCAAGTTTATGCTCCTACGGCAGATAAAGATGATGAACTATTTTACCATGATTTGGAACAAGTCTTAAAATCAATGAAGAAACATCACGCTACAATAGTAATGGGCGACTTCAATGCCAAAGTTGGCCATGGAAGAGTGGATGGATATGTGGGAAAATATGGTCTAGGAAATAGAAATAAACGTGGTGACCGTTTGATACAATTTTGCCAGACGGAGGAATTTGTAATAGCTAATACACTTTTTAAGCTACCAAAAAGAAGTTTGTATACATGGAAATCTCCCGGTGATACAACGAATAGAATAATCCGAAATCAAATTGACTTTGTCCTCATTAGACAAAGATTTCGTAATTCTATACTGTCTGCCAAAACTTACCCTGGAGCAGACATTGGTTCAGACCATAACCGCATAGTAGTCACATTACGAACAAAATTGAAACTGTTTAAAAAACCCACACAAAGTAGAATTGATATTAAGAGATTAAGGGAACCACAAACAAACGAACAAACTGTAAAAACTCTTACTGAAAATCTACGTAATGCCCAAGAACTGAATAAAAGTAGTTATAACATTGATCAGAAATGGGAAAATATAAAAGTAGCAATTATTAAAACAGCAAATGAAAACTTAAAACCAAAGAAAAGAAAACATAAAGACTGGATGACTGAAGAAATACTACTATTAATGAATGAAAGAAAATCATTCAAAACAAAAAATCCAATTAAATATAATGAAACTGATCGCTTAATTAAAAAGAGAATAAAAGAAGCTAAGGAGAGAGTGTTACATGGGCAGTGCCAAGAACTAGAAGAAATTAAGAAAAAATATGCCTTTTTTAACATGCATAAAAGAATTAAAGAATTAACAGGAATGAGAAAAACACTTCAAACTAGGCAACTAACGGATGAAAGTGGTGCACTTATAACAGATATTAACCAAAAAATGCAGAGATGAGCACAATATATAGCACAACTTTTTGAAGACAAAGAGAGAGCAGAAGTACCAAAAGAATTTAAGGATGATACTGGATATGACATTATACGAGAAGAAATTGAATATGCAATGAAACAAGCTAGGTGGTAAATCTCCCGGGCCTGATGAAATTCCTATCGAATTACTCAAAATTGTGAATACTGAATCTATTGATCTTCTTTTGGATCTATTCAATACCATATATAGAACAGGTATAATACCTAAAGAATGGCTCCAATCAACATTCATACTGCTACCCAAAAAAGCCAATGCAAAGGAGTGCAATGAACATCGCAACATAGCCTTAATGAGTCATGTCTTGAAATTGTTTTTAAAAGTAATTCACAATAGAATACATAAGAAATTAGATGAAGGCATAAGTAATACACAAATGGGATTTAGGAAAGGACTGGGAACACGAGAGGCACTGTTTGCAGTAAGTGTTCTTTCGCAGAGATGCTTAGATATAAATCAGGAAGTATATGCCTGTTTCATTGATTTTGAGAAGGCATTTGACAGAGTGCAGCATAATAGGCTTAAAGAAATTTTATCAAATAAAAACATAGACAGTAGAGACATAAGAATCATATGTAACCTCTATTGGAACCAAACAGCAAAAGTGAAAGTTGAAAATGAACTGACCGAGGATATCCAGATTCGCCGTGGGGTCCGCCAAGTGTATTTTATCACCCTTGTTATTCAATTTATACAGTGAAGCCATCTTAGAATAGCGCTTTACGAGGTCAATGAGGGCCTTATAATAAACGGTGAGCTACTTAATAACATAAGATATGCTGACGACACCGTCCTTCTGGCAGGAAAACTATAAGAACTGCAACACCTTGCTGAACAACTAAATATATATTGCAACGATTATGGACTAAACATAAATTTGAAGAAAACCAAGTTCATGGTATTTACAAAAGCACAAAACATTAAAGTTAAGCTCGTACTAGATAATACATAAATTGAACAAATATCTTCGTACAAATACCTTGGAGCATGGATCACAGAAGATCAGACAAAAGAAACAAGATGCCGCATTGAAATTGCACGGTCAACTTTTAATAGAATAAAAATACTTTTTTGTAATCGCGATATCAATATATCGCTCCGTATAAGAATGTTTCGATGTTATATTTTCTCTACCCTTTTGTATAGGGTTGAAGCTTGGACACTTAAAAAATCCAACATTGAAAACCTAGAAGTATTCGAAATGTGGTATTACCGACGTATTTTGAAAATATCATGGATGGATCGCAAAACAAACGAACAAGTTCTCGAACAACTAGGAAAACAATGCGAAGTTTTAAATTCCATAAAAATCAGGAAATTGGAATACTTGAGGCACATCATGAGAGGTGAAAAATACGAACTACTAAGGAATATAATGCAGGAAAAAATCAAAGGCAGAAGAAGCGTAGGAAGACGTAAAATCTCGTGGCTACGCAATCTCCGTGAATGGTTTGGATGCAGTTCAATTGAACTATTCAGGTACGTAACCAACAAAATTATAATTGCCAGAATGATTTCCAGTCTCCGATAGGAGCGGAACTTGAAGAAGAAGAAGACTCGCCTCCCCTCCACTCGCGTGTTGTTGTTTGTAGCTTTTTTTTTCGTGATTTGCGGGAAGGGTGTTTGTGAATTTTAATATTGGTATCCATGTTTTATTAATTCTTAGTCCTTTTTCTATCCGATTAAAATGATTTGGATGCTTATATATTTCCACCGCTTCCCGATATAACCGTGGGTAGTACTGTGATGTTTTATCCAGCATCTTCATTTCTTTAAACAGTATTCCTTCAAAAAAAAAGAAGTATTAAAAACCTAGAAAGTTCTACATGGCATCGAAATATTCCGAAATAATTAACAAGATCTGGAGCGTCAGAAAATATATATATATATATATATATATATATATATATATATATATATATATAGTAAAAAAATACGACCGTTGATTAAATTTGGAATATATTCAATGGTTGAATAGCAGAGGTTTTATCGGTCAATAATTGGCAAATAAAAGTCGTCAACTACTTTATTGATTTATTCGAATACGTTACGCTTTTATTTTTAAAAGCATCATCAGTTCACTACAAATAAAAAAGATTTTAGAATTTAAGTAAACAAACCAACAGGGTTCATACTTACAAAAACAATTTGTAGGGTTTTTTTTATAGATGTTATAAAAACTCTACGATAACTTAACATTAAAGATTACAAACTAAACGAGAGAAACGAAACAAAAAAATACAAGTAAAACTGTAAGAACATTAGTTCATTTAATTTTAACCGATGGCTTCATTTGAACGTTGGTTTAAGCTCTTTCGAGGGTCAAACCACACTAATCTTTTCGATTGTTTTGGATCAGCTCGTCATAATTTTCACATGTGGCTTGTTGTCGTCATGTGTTTCTTTGGAATGCATGGTGCGGGTTACGATTTACGATTCTTAAGGGAATTATCAAGAGGAACAGGGACGGACCTTTTTTTTTAAAAAAAAACGGGAAGAAATTTGGAAAGAAAAATGGGATTGAAGTTACTGTCTTGTAAGGGGTTTTTTTATTTATTTTGTATGATGAGGGAGTGACATATCTGACTCAAGTTGTCGATGTCGGTTCTCTTATTTAGGGAGGATGGATGTTTAAGAATTTGACACATTTCAAGGATGGATCGCTTATGATGATTTTGTTGTTTGCACAGTATTTTGGTATTTGTGAAGTCGATACTGTGTTTGGTTGAAATGGCATGCTGTGCAAGGGCACAAGATGGTTTGGAAATCCTAATGTCGCTTTTGTGGGACGTTAGTCGACCTTGAAGGGAGCGGCTGGTCTGGCCAATGTAGCAGGAGTTGCACTCTGCACAGGATACTTGAATAGACGACATTAGTTTGTTGTATATATATATATATATATATATATATATATATATATATATATATATATATATAGACAGGAAGTTAACAGTTCGAGTGATAGTACTAATTAAGTTTTTGAATAGTTTTGTTATTTAATTTGAGTTGTTATCATGTATTGTAATATTGTTAACTGGTTTATTTAATTAAAATTAAATAGCTGTCTTAATAATTTTTTTTTTGTAAAACTATGCAAAATGGTTGCTTACAATACCCAAAGACCTTATAAATCTATGCACATCAAAATTTCTGAGAGATACTCCTACTAACCAAGCCACCTAGGGATTAATAACATAACAGAATAATATTCCGTATAAATATGTAAAAAGAAAAATGTGAACATTATAGGATAAAATTTCTCATATTTTTTTCGTATTGTTTCATGTCTGTCGACAGTTTCCTTTTATTATTTTTTGTTTGTTACAAGTTTGTTTATCTTGTTACAAGCGAAAGGTTTTGGTTTTTTCTTGTAACCCTTTCTTTATTATTTATCGGTATTAGTGTTTCTTAACGTTAGTGTCTACTCTTGTAGATTTTAATACAAAACCGTAATGTTTAATATTGAATTTTATAATACACCCT
The DNA here is from genome assembly GCF_040954645.1 of Diabrotica undecimpunctata. NCBI lineage: Eukaryota > Metazoa > Arthropoda > Insecta > Coleoptera > Chrysomelidae > Diabrotica > Diabrotica undecimpunctata. The sequence goes on along the minus strand of NC_092807.1, from coordinate 40,280,737 downwards.
TCACTAAAAGCCCAATCAAGCTTGGAATAACAATTAACAAAATGGTGTATAAATTCTCCTCTTCGATTAATTATCCCTTAAGGTGAAATAATTATCATGCTGATCGTGTTTTAGGCATTAATTCTCTGAGCATTAATGAAGCGTTTCGCTTTTTAAGGTGATCCTTCACCACAAAAGAAATTGTAACGTAATATTCCTGTAACAGATTTTTTGTCTTTTTACGTGATTTTAGCTTTGTAGGTTATAAATCGACTTTTTTTTATTTATTTTGTTTTAAGCAATATTTTTATTTACATTTTTTTATTATTTTAGTTTTTAAACATTTTTTTTTATTTAGTTGTTTCGACAGCGTAGGTCACTGACACAGGTACAATTTTATTACATTACATTACAAGAATATACAGTAACGTACAATCGATAAAGAAATAAATTAAATACATTAAATATTAGTACAATTATTAATTATTAAAGTCTAAACTACTTTTCTTTTTCTAAATTTCCTGGTAAAGCTTGGTTTCATAGAGGAAATTAATAAGGTTTTGAAATTGATGTGGCGAGCTGAGAATATTTTGTAGGTTTCGACTCAAAAGACTTTTTTCTTTCGTTGTTGAAATGGGGACAGTCTACGAGAACATGTTTACCAGATAGACTATTACCACAGTGTGTACATATAGGTGAATGTTGGGAAGTCATAAAATGTTTATAAGTTAGTCTTGTATGGCCGATTCTAAGTAGGATTAAGATTTTGTTTATTCGAGGCATGGAAGGAAACTCAAGCTTTTTAACGCTGGGATGAATATCACGAAGCTTGAAAGGGATTTTATTCCAGTGATCTTAAAAAATATTGACTGAGAGGATTGAAACAAAACTCAAAAGAAAAAATAAATTGGGAATTATAGAGGACAAATAATGGAAGGACTAATACAAGAAACTGTTAACAGAACAAAAAAATTCATTAAAAAGATTGCTCAAACAACTTGGGTTTAAGTGGATGAAGGATAATTCACGACAAGAACTTATGGAATTACCTAACGTTGTTTGGAGTACAATTCTTGAGAACTTATAAAGAAGCGAAGGATGAAGGTATATACCAATTCGTGTTTCATTGGTCATTCTTGGCAAAATGAAAATATAAAGAGTGTTAAAACCACTAAAACGGATGGCAAAAGGTTTGTTGTATTAACAAAAGTTGTTATATGAACATTTTAATAATATCATTGCAGATATATAGAATACTGGGCCCAATAAGTGGAAACAACAACTGGCGAATTAGGTATAATAGAAAGATATACGAGCAATATAGCGAACCAACTCTAGCACAATACACTAAACTGCAGAGATTACAGTGGGTAGGGTAGGTGGTCCGCATGCATGGGAATAGAATCCCCAGAAAATTACTAAATGCAAGAACGCAGGGAAAAGACCTGTTGGAAGACCTAAAAAGAGATGGGAAGACGAAGTCGATGAGAATGCCAGGAACTGCCTGGGAACGCGTTCATGAAAAAGAACAGCGGTAAATCGAGATGATTGGAGAAGCCTGTTAAAGGAGGCCAAGGCCCGATTTGGGCTGTAGTGCCATTGGATGGATGGATTGCAGATATATTATACTCCATGCTGGGAACGAAACCGGATTTATACAGGATGCTGAAGCAATATTTTGTTCAAAAACTCAACTTAGTGATTTTCGTGGGAAAATGAACCAGAAAAATTTCTTGAAATGGTTTGAATATCAGTTGCTGCAAAACTTAGAGAATCCTTCTTTAATTGTACTTGATAATGCACCTTATCACAGTATGTTATTGCATAAAACTCCGAATACAGGATGGTCAAAAAGTGCTATTGAGGAGTGGTTGACAGAAAAAAACATTCCCTATTCCCATATGATATTCAAAACAGAACTGCTGCGCATCGTTTCTCAGTAAATATACAGATATAATCTTATATATAAATGTCATTTATTTTAAACATTTTTTTAGAAATAAACCACAAACCAAGTATATAGTGGATAATATGGCAGAACGGTATGGACACAAAGTTTTACGTCTTTTTCCTTACTATTGCATCTTTAACCCTATTGAATTAATTTGGGGCATAGCAAAAAATTATTACAACAGGCACATTGGTAGAGATGGTAACAGCTCTAACGTGTGGCATGAAGCACTTTACAAGATTACTCCTGATATGTGGAAAAACGCTATCAATCATATTGAAAGAGAAATATTTAAATGGTATAAGAGAGAAAGAATATCTGATCGTCAAGAAATTAGTCCAATAGTAATAAATGTTAATAGTGGAGAGAGTGACACTAATGTGAAATCAGATTCAGAAAATGTTTAGTTCGTTATGTTGTTTTTTTTTAATGTCATGTTTTGTCTTTGAAAATACGTTCATTATTAAAAAAATATTTTATTTTATTGCTTGTGGTTTTATTTTGATTATATTTATTGTTTGGTAATTTAGTAAAAGCCTTACCACGTTTGTTGTGGAATTCCTGAACTCATTTTCAAATTCGATTTAGTATAGTGTGAAATTTGCTACCTTCACCTTTTTTGTTTACTTCAGTTCTGTTCTGTTAATTTTCATACTTCATGAACCGTCTGACAACGCTGCAAATGTTCACAATAATGACGTGAACGCAACTTTATTTGGCTTTCACTATACTTCTGTAATTTATTAAAACAAAGTTATGAATTTTTTTAAAATTTTTAATAAAAAAAGGCCTTCATGATTTAGTTGATAACCCTGTAATTATTTTAGGACAAACTATTGTGTAATTGCTGATATAACTAGATACTTTTTTTTTAACTGAAGTTTTATTCTTACATCCATATGAACCGTTTCAATACGTACCTAAAACGCATTCCATATTTTCAAATAAATTTACATATTTTCACATCTCTTTGAAAACTAAACTCCAAACAAACGATAATAAAGCTTCACAGATCCCATTCATTGTGCTTAAAATCTTCTAAACTCCTACAGTTTCAAGTACACCTCTCATTGAGTGGGTAAAATAACATCGTCTTTCAACCATTCAAACCATTCAACCATCGGCAAACTAATTTTAACATGTTAAAACAATAGCGAAACTGTCTGGTAAGGCTGGTTATATGCGACTTAAAGAGAAGTATTTGGTATTTGTATGACAACACCAGGTCCGGCATTTTAGTTAGATATTAAAATTTCTCTAACTTATTTAAATTAAAAGCTTTTGATTGTCTTTGTTATTTAACTTTTAATCCTTATTTTATCCGACTAGAAGCGAGCCTAAAGCTAAGTTTTAAACAAAAATACTGAAATATATAAAGAAGAAATAGTTAAGATAACTTCAAAAAATTTGATTTATAATTGCGATTAACTAAAAAAAGATAATTTGTAATAACATGGGTTTTTCAAAAAAAAATACCTATTTCCTTTGAAAGGTTTTTCGCCTTAAGTCGTTTGAAACGCACTATGATATGCGGTAAAACTGGGTTACTTTGCACTGAGCAGGGTAACTTTGCACCAAACACGTAAAAGTATATTTTCTGTAAACCTACGCTCAATTTTGTTTATATATTTGTACTACCTCTAGAGCACATAGGCAATATCGCAATACGTGAGTAAGACCCGCGCGATTGTCTCTGCGGTCGCCAGTTATCTATCAGCAACGGTTAGAATATTAACCTCAAAAATATATTATTTTCTAACTTTGCAAAATCGTACTACGCAGACAGTCCCAGCGGACACAAATTGGTAGGTACACGTCTACTGGCATATACCACAATCGATTGCGATTTTTAGTTGTTAAAATAACGGTTTTAAACCAGGATATTAATAACAAAAAAACATTATTTACATGTACACTTCACGTGAAATTGGGTATACTTTGCAACACCAATTTGCAAGTGGTACAAAGTATCCCCAAGAGTAAAAGGTTAATAGAAAAATGGTTTTTAGGAAATGCCCAGACGTTATAAAATAAAACTGGGATCTCGCAAATATGCAGACTACTCAGAAGAAGATTTGAAAGCATATCTATCAGCAATAAAAGATGGCATAAGTACAAGAGTTGCCGCTGAATCCTTAAACATTCCAAGGAGAACTATTTTTTACAAACTAAAAGGAGTACACGCTGGAAAACCTGGATACCAATCAATGTTCTCTTATGAAGAGGAAAGGTGCTTCGTACAATGCATTCATAGCCAGATTTCCTGTTACTGGAACGGAATTACGACAAATAATCAAGACTCATTTAAATCGCCAAGGAAAAAAAATAACTCGCTTTAAGAATAATACTCCTGGTATGGATTGGGTCAAATCATTTTCAAGTCGTCATAAGGACCTTACTGCAAGGATAGTCTCAAACATAAAAAGAAGTAGAGCAGGACTCAATGCAGACCAAATGGCTGAATACATACAAAATTTAAAACAAACATTAACTGGTGTGGAGCCACATGCTATTTTTAATTATGACGAGACGAACTTAACAGATGATCCCGGACAAAAAAAGGTATTAACTAAACGTGGGGTTAAATATCTTGAACGAATTTGTATCTCTTCAAAAAGTAGCATTTCTCTAATTATGTGTGAAAATGCAGCTGGTGAGCTACTACATCCTTATGGGGTGTACAAATCCAAGCATTTGTGGGACACCTGGACTGAAAATGGCCCCTCTGGTACGCGTTATGCAAATACTGCATCTGGTTGGTTCGAATCAGAGACATTTGCAAATTGGTTTAACACTATTCTATTGCCCAGGCTTAAAAAATTCAGGGAAAGAAGGTCTTTTTAGGAGACAATTTTTCTTCTCATATTAATGTTGAAGTCCTGGATTTGTGTCGAAAACACGACATTCATTTTATATGTCTGCCTCCGAATAGCACCCACGTTACACAACCGGTAGATGTTGCATTATTTGCCTCAATGAAAAAGGCCTGGAGGAAAATTTTATCCGAATATAAGAAAACTCATGTGGGGAGTAGATCAAATGTACTTGAGAAACAGCATTTTCCAACGCTTTTACGATCATTAATGGAAAAAATACAAAAGAATAGCGAGAGATATTAAAGTCAGGATTTAGTAATTGTGGTATCGTTCCTTGTAATATAACACCGCTCTTGGAGCGGTTAAAAACAACTCAGCAACCTAGTGCGATAACTGATAGTCATACAAAAAATAATAATAAATCAAGTTCGTCAGATATCGAAAACACTTTCATTCGATATTTAGAAGATGAAAGAAATGAAGCCACCCAGTTTGAGACACGTGGGAAGAAATAGAAAATAAATGTTCGAGCAGCACAAAGTATTGCCCATTTTGAAATTAGTTTAGAAGATCTAACTGAAGTAGTTTAGAAGATCTACTTCAACACTTCATCTATCTGTTGAGTCAGAAGTCGTAGATGATTCAGAGAACGATATTGCTTTGGACGACCACTTTCTACTAGGCAGGGATTCATCAGATTATGAAATAAATAAGCTGCAAAAGATGGAAACAGAAAGCGAATTTAATAAAAAATTCGAGGTTCTCTTGGAACAAATAATGCCGAAAAAGTTAAAAACTCTGCATTAGATCATATTAAAAAAAATATTGGTAAGTACGTTTTATTTATCTATGAAGATCATGTTTACCCTGGAGTCATAACAGCAATAGAAAATGACGAAGCGATGATCAACACCATGTCAAAATCGTTAAAGTTTTGAAAATGACCAGAAAAACGCTAAGAAATCTGGTATTCTGGAGACAATGTAATTGGCGCCATAAATCCTCCCAAAAAAATTTCCAGACGATGATTTTACATTTTTCTAGAATGCACAAAATTGTGGTGGGATTGGATTCAAACTTTGTATTTTCACTATTGTACTTATAATAAAGTTTAATAAATAAAGTTTGTTCATTTAAAATGTAGCAATGTTCTTTCCCGTTAGGATTCTTTCATAAATGTAGGTAGGTTTATATTAAAAAAACTGGGCCGACCAACATTTTTTTGCATTTAAATTGTGCAAAGTTTAAAACCAGATAGGATTACTATGCACCAGCAAGCATTTCGTAGCCAAATTTTATTAAAATATCAAGTGGTGCAAAGTATGACTCTTCTAGGGTATACTTGGCACCTCTAATAAAATTAGGATAATCTTTTAATTATGCAATATAACTAAAAAACAGTATAGCTGTATAAGAGTTATATTACGACCTGTTGAATAGAGGTTTATAGTAAAAAGTTCAGATTTTCTTTCGAGTAACGCTATATCCACTCTAAGAAAATAAAACTAAAAACTATGAAAGTAACCCCGTTTTACTGTACTGCCTCAGATTTATTATTAATTGTAGTCCTAACAATTTCAAACTGTCTGGCAGCTTAACATCCTATGAATTATCTAACGCTCTAGATATACTTATACAGCAGTCACAACAAGAATATTTTTCTAAAGCCATTTATATGCTTAAAACAAATAAGCCTTTGGATAAAACTTCAAAATTTCTTAAATTGAATCTTTTTATAGGTACTAAAAATATTTGAAGAGTAGAAGGAAGATTGCAAAATTTAAATTTAACATATTCAAAAAAATATCCAATACTTTTGTCTAGTTCACACACATTTTTAAAAGTATTATTTAGACATGGGCATATAACATTACTGCATGCTGGTCCAGAACTCTTATTATCATCCATTAGGGAAAAGTCTTGACCTATAAATGCAAGTCATTTAGCTTAACAAACGTGTAATATATGCACCAAGTGGTATCGTTCCACGTTGATACCAGCAGCTACTATCATGGCGCCTCTCCCTTCGTCTCGCGTATCTCCTCATCTCTTCTTCTATATTACAGAAGTAGATTATGTAGGACCAATTAACATTTTGGATAAAAAAGGTAGAGGATCTAAAACTCAGAAAATGCTACATTTTCTTATTTATTTGTTTCACAGTCAAGACAATTCACCTTGAATTAGAATTAAGTCTAACCACTGAAGCTTTTCATGCTTCATTTCGCCGATTTATCATCTGTCGCAGCAAACCTGCACATATTTATTCCGATAATGAAACCAATATTGTGGGAGCCAATTCACAACAAAAGTTGGCTGGTTTTCTTTAAAATGCTTCTCCAGAAATCGCATCTAAAATTAATAATGACTCAGTGTCATACCATTTTCTGCTCCCCATTTCACCTAACTTTGGTGGCTTATGGGAGACGGATGTAAAGGCAGATAAATTTTATTTAAAACGTGTTTTATCTAATGTCTTACTTACATTTCAATAATATTATACTGTACTTAAACAAATAGAAGCAACCCTTAATTCTTGACCTATTATAGGTCATAACCGATGATGCAGATGTTCTCATTATGCTCACCTCTGCACATTTTTTAATAAGAAAAGCAGCTATGTCACTATCAGATCCTGACGTTACTGTCATACCGCTAAATCGCCTTTCAAGGTTCTAATATATGCATCAGTTACAACAACATTTTTGGAAAGGCTGGTATCGGGTTTACCTCTGTCAACTATAGAGTCGTCCAAAATTATTAAGACCCAAGACTATTCTAAAGTTTAACGATCTCATCTTAAATCGCAACAATAACACTAACCCGCTACTGTGGCCACTAGACAGAATAATAAGACTACATCCAGGCCGTGATGGCATACAAGAGTGGCAACCATAAAAACTGCCCAGGGTAAACTCAAGAGGTTCATATCCTTACCTATGGCAGAAGCAGAGTATTGAAAGCTTTCTTTTAATGTGGGGCCATGTTTGAGATTTAATTCCAAGTTCAGTCCTATTCAATAGCGTGCATATACGCACCGAGTATGACGCAGTTGGACAACCAAGAGTGTCAATGAAAGCGACCGGCTATCAACAAACACATTCTCAATTTTATGTAGTTTTATAATTTACATGTTGCATATTGTAATTACAGTATTTAACCGACCTATGCAAAGATAAATATATTCTACAGTCCACTAAATACTTTATTGCACACCCCTCTTGGGTGCTTCCTTGCACAACTTCGCAAATTCTTTTTTTAAACTGTTTAGGTTTCTACTAATCAGTGCTATGTCGTCAGTGTACGCTACAAGTTGCCACGTCAATGTTATAATTGATGTCGCAATGAAAGGTACAAAATTGTACCTTTCATTTCAGTAGCTTTTATTGTTCCATCTGTAGCGACGTTAAATAGATGTCTACTCCAGTTGCTAATTCTATATTTTTGGAGATGCCGTCATCTGTTATTATTATTATCATTATTGCTGCTGTCGATCCCTCCATTGTGATTTCCGTAAGCTGTATAAGTTTCATGGTGATATCTAGGTTTTTCATGTCTTCTATTAGGTCAAGTTAATTAGACTTTCAAATGCTTGCCTCAAATCCATGAATAGGATGTTATGGTCGATATTATGTTCGTAACACCTCTTATTAACGAACTCTTAGTTATTTTCAAGCGTCCGTCAACTTAACGAGTCAGATCTTACAAACAAATATTGGGAGAAAAAACCTTCCCCGCCTTTATGCATGGCATTACAGAATAAGGAGATAGGAGAATAAGGAGATAGAAAACGATGCGAAAACTACAGAGGAATAAGCGTAATATCATCAATAGGAAGATTATATGGGAAGATACTGCGAAAAAAGATAGAGCAAGCGATAAAAGGCAAAATCGGGGAGGATCAGGCAGGCTTCACGGCAGGAAAATCATGCATAGACCACATATACACACTGGAACAACTGTTGGAAAAGAAAAAAGCAAAAAATAGAGATATACACTTGGCATTTGTGGATCTGAGAAAGGCGTATGACTCTGTACCAAGGTCAGAACTATGGGAGGCAATGTACAAATTAGAAATACAGACGGAACTCATAGAAGCTACAAAAGCTCTGTATAAAGAAAATAAAGTATCCATTAAAATGGGAACAAGAATCATAGGAGACTTCACCACAACAAAAGGGCTCCTGCAGGGTTGTTTCACATCTCCAACCCTATTCAAAATATACTTAGAGAAAGCCTTGACTACATGGAAAAGAAAATGCGAAGGCATGGGAGTACCGGTACGGAACGAATACCTATATACGTTAAGTTTTGCAGACGATCAAGTAGTGATTGCACAAGACCAAGACGACCTCAGCTACATCATGAAGAAACTACAAGAAGAATATACCAAGGCTGGCCTAGATAGTAACCTCGCGAAAACAGAGTACCTATCTACAAGTGAAGAAGACATAGAAGATCTACAGATTGATGACAACGTAACAATCAAAGGAAAGGATAAATTCAAATACCTGGGGTTTATAATCACGAAAAAGGCAACAACAGAAGAAGAAATTACACAAAGATTAGGACAAACAAGAACAGCAATCCGACAACTTAACTCAGTATGGTGGGATAGACACCTAAATATGAAGACAAAAACGCAGATTTATAAAACATTAGTGCGAAGTATTATGACATATGGGGCCGAAAATTGGATCATAAACAAGAAAAACAGCAGTAAGATAATAGCAACAGAGATGGAATGCCTGCGAAGATGCTGCAGAGTAACAAGAATGGATAGGAGAAGTAATGACGAAATAAAGCAAAGAACATCAATAGAAACAGACATACTAACATATATAGAACAAAAAAGACTAAAGTGGTATGGACATGTAAGAAGAGCTAGCGACAGCAGATGGATAAAGAGAATAACCGAATGGAGCCCCATAGGAAGGAGGAAAAGAGGACGACCCCGAAAATCCTGGAGGAACGAAGTAGACGACGCCATGAGTAAGAGAGGACTAAACGATGGAGAATGGAACAACAGAGAGAGATGGAAACGGTTGAGAGAGGGAAGGCAGTGAATACTGTAGAATCCCTAAATATATATATATATATATATTACAGAATAATCCTATTTTTTTTCAAGAAATTGCACACGGTTGATAGAAGCTTAGACTACTTCTCTTTATTCCACAGAACTCAGGTTATAATACCCACTTATAGCGAGAACACCATTATGAGTAGCAATCTTCTAAGATATCTACTGCAGGATTATAGGGAAGCCACAGTAATATACACGGACGCGTCAAAAACAACAGAAGGGACTGGATGTGCATACTTTTTACCTGCTACAAACGTAGAATTCAAGTATAAAGTACCATATGAATTTTCAATATTTTCAGCGGAATCAATAGCTATACTGGAAGCTCTAAAATATGTTAAAAACACCTGCAATAGACATATTTTAATTCTGTCAGATTGCCTTTCAGTTTTGCAGAGCATAAAAAACATTTAGTTGCCCTCAATATTTAGCAACCCCTACATATTTGAAATAAAAGATCGATTGTATCATTTATCATCGACTGGAGTCAACATAAAATTTATTTGGGTCAAAGCACATATTGGTCTCAAACATAATGAATATGTAGATTATTTAGCTAAAATGAGTGTAACAACTGGCTCTACGTTGAAATATATGCTTAATACATCAGATGTTACTACGATTTTCAAAAAAAATTAGCAACTTAGATGGAAAGAGCAATGGAAACATTACTATTCTACAAACAATAAAAGGTATACCTCTTTACAACCAATTATACCTCAAACAACCTGGTTTCAGAATTTCAAAGCTTCTCGTAAATATATTAGTACTATAAATCGAATACGCTTTGGACATGCATGCTACCCATGCCATTTATTTAAAATAAAAGTCATCGATGATGATAGTTGCAAATATTGCGGTAAGCTAGGTGACCTCGATCACATCTTCTTTGAATGTCCTAAATTTATTCAGCATTCACGAATGTCACGAACAAAATTTTAACTTTTCAACTAAATTTTAAAATGTATTTTGTCCATTATTTTAAATGTGTGTTTTTAATGTTGAGTGTCGTAGCTTTACACAAATAAACTTTCTTCTAATTACAGTGTCTTGAAGAAGGAATAAAAGAATTCCGAAAGCTCGACCATAAGTCAAAAGAGTGTTTCTATAACATCCCGGCCAAACCTACTGACTGCAGCCCTAATAAACTGCGTTCTTAATAAATTATTATATATATAATATATATATTATATATATATTATATATAAATTTTTAAATAATATGTAATAGTACTGCTCTGAAGTAACATTAAGTGGGTCTCTATTATGTACCCTTAGCTAGCCTATACACCTTACGCTTGTCTCTTTAATAGCTGAAAGACGTTTGTACTTGAATTCGCATTTGTCTTCGTATTTTGGATAATAAAGGAGTTAAACCTGTAGCACTAATTTCGTGAATATACTTGTCAGTTGTCTATATTCCTGGAGCGCTGGGATAAGATGTTTATTTGTTGTTCGCTGTATATATTAGATTTAATTAAATAAAGCGGATCAGGAGGCGAAATGCTTTTCAGGCGAAAATTTACAATGTATTAAACTTAAAACTTGTTTAGTATTTTTGAAATACAAATTAAATTTATTATAAAAAAGCATAAATGTAAAATATTATGGATTTTTGTCTTACACATTTTAAAGATAATTTTTCAGTTTCAGTTTAGCACTAAATATATTATATACCATGTGTATATAATGTGCATAAACCTTGTAGTATTACATGGTGGATCTTTTTAATATTTTCGTTGATAGTAGTGGTTGTGGGCACTATACATGCATATTTGTTTATTCATGAGTCTACCCTAGTTCCTTTCACAAGATAATCGTGAAACTTAGACACATAATACTGCAAATTCCCTAAGTTATTCAGCAGTCTTTATACATTTGAGTTGCAATTAACTCTATTAAACTAAAGTATTTATTTCAGACATCTACTGTTGGCAGCCTTTAAAGGAGGAGTAAGATAGGCTGTATACTCTCACGTGTGTTCACTTGTATCTCATCGTACAGGATCATATAAATCTCGTGCAGGTAAGATGCACGTCTGAGTTATTGTCGATATCTTCCATTTACTAACCAATAGCTTTAAGTGAAAGAGCTAGTAAGTGGTACAGCAGCGTTTTGTAGAGAAATGGAAACTCATGAAGAAGAGAAAGCAACTTTGTCAGTTGCTTTGACAAAGTCCTCGTAGACATACCGTCTCAGGACTCGCAACTAATGTAGAGTCATATGTCAGCCTGTTACCTATCCAACTGTAACTTTAACATCTTAAATGTAAATTAGACATAATGTAGATCAAATCTTATTTAACAATTTTTAAAGGGTTTTTACCCACATATTTGGTGGCTACATCCATGTATTAATTTGACACTGATGATGGAATATTTATTCCAAAAACGTTTTGTCAATGCAACATAGCCCAACTGGGTTTTTTATATACCTTTTATAAAGGATTTTATTCAAAATTTTTAGAAATTTATTTCGTAGGTAAAAGAGGACACAAGGACTCCCATGTTCGGTATTTAAGTAATGAAAAGATTTAAAATAAATATATTATCAATAAATATCGGCAAGTTATACTACTATGGAATCAGAAAAACAAGGCATTTTATGCAAAAAAGGGTATATCCCTAATATTCGTAAATGGGACAAGACCTAGAATCCCAGATGGACCACATTTACATAAATATATCATCATGCAAACCACTAGCCTAATTATGTTAACCCGAATAAAATAACAACATCATCAAAAACACCCTTCAAAATACAGAACCCACCTGTCTCAAATTTCTCACTTTGTCTGCAATGTACAATAATTGGCCGCGATCTTTTATTAACAGGCATTTTCAACGTACACATGTTTGAACCAACTGTTTATCCTTTTTAGCTGTATCGTGGGTATCATACCAACTTTCGTCTTAATAATTCGTCCACTTTGTTGCCTAGTAACTTGTTTTAGGTAACAAACGGGTAGAGGGTAGCAACTCCTTTTAATAGTCCTATCAGGGAAAATGAATCAGTCCCTGCCCTCAGCAGATTCTAGGTGTTTCCTGACCCGAGAAACTAGAACAAAAAAATACCCGCTTAGAGTCCCTTATACAGGGTCACGGATGAAGTCCACAATGGCAGCCACGGCGGAAAAGAATACCTTCGGTACGGTGTGGATGGCGGAGGTGGCAATCCCTTGACTTCAAGGATTGTATAAAATCACTCACCAATCCATCTAGCCAGCGTGGTGTTTTAAGGCTAAAAAAAATCAACAAACACATTCTCAATTTTATGTAAAACCTAACAGGAATATGGCGATATCTAAAACAAAAGGAATGGATCCCTAGATGGATAGACCATACAATGATGGCAAATCCCATTCCTTTGGAAAAAAAAGGACAGCTTCATGGAATCTGGTGGAAGCAAAAAATCTCTAAAAACCACACGATTGAATATCGCAACTCTAAATATAAGATCTACGAAATCGAAGAACACATCAAGGACTTAAAATGGGACATAATTGGTCTAGCAGAGGTAAAACAAAAAGAGAAAGAGTGCATAACACTAGAGTCCTGTAACGCCCTATATTACAAAGGGCAAGAAGAACAAAGCCTAGATGCCGTAGAATTTCTAATTTCCAAGAAATATGCACATAAAGTAGAGCAATTCGTAGGAATATCTGAAAGAATTGCAATTATAGGGCTAAATGTAAACGAGAACATCTCCCTGAAAATTATTCAAGTATACTCTCCAATCGCAGTTCATTTCGATGAAGAAGTAGACAAATTTTATGAGAAAATTGCAGAAACTAGCACGAATTATCACAGCACGTATACGATGATAATAGGAGACTTCAACGCGAAGAACGGACTTGAAAAAACCGAATACTATATAGGAAAATTTGGCTCTGGAGTTAGAAATGAAAGAGGAGAAACCTTAGTTAACTTCCTACAAGCCCACAAATATTATGCAATGAACACATTCTATAAGAAAAATCTCAAAGAAAGTGGATGTGGCTATCCCCAGACAGAAAAACTCGGAACGAAATAGATTACATACTGTGTAACAAAACAGATAGCAATCAGGATGTAACAGTAATTAATACGGCGTCAGTAAGTAGAGATCACCGAATGGTTAGAGCCAAATTAGATCTAAAACATAATAACAATAGAAATAAATTTAGAAAAACTTGGAATATAGATACAGATAAACTAAAATCTAATACAGAATAGTACAAAAGTAAGTTAAAACCCGCGAAAGTACTAAATCTAGATAAACTTACCTTAACTGATATCAATGAAGTCATAACAAAAGAACTATTAAATGCAAGCTCAGAAGTGGCAACCGCTAACAAAAAACAAAAATCCAAAATAAGCGTAGAATCACAAAACATGCTGAAACAAAGAAAAGATCTTAAAAGACAAAACAAAAGAGACACTTCAGAATTTAAGAAACTTAATAGAGCAATAAGAAAACAAATAAAAGAGGACATTAAAAAACATCAAGAAGACCGCGTAGAAAAAGTCATAGAGAAAAACCGAAGTCTCAAATGCACCAAACCGAAACTAGGAAAGAAAACATAATAACCAATAAAAATGAACAAGCACAACCAGAAAAAAGTAAATCTGATATAGCAAACTTAATTGAAAAGTTCTACGCCGATCTGTATCGTTCCAGAAACGATCCCCCTAACTTTTCAAAGCAGAACTTGAAAAGGCAGATAACAAATGTCAACTCAGAAGTAATGCCCGAAATAAGCCACGCAGAAATAGAAAGAGCAGTAAAAGAAATAAAAAGAAATAAAGCTCCTTCAAGCGATGCAATCTTAGCAAAAATGCTGAAGGAAGGCGGAGAAGAAGCTATCACATATCTAAAAATACTATGTAATAAATGTCTATTCGAAGGCAACATACCCGAACAATGGAATACTGCTAAAACAATACTAATACACAAACAGGGAGACACTACAGACCTGAAAAATTACCGACCAATTTCACTTCTTTCACAACTTTACAAAACCTTTACAAAGAATATTACAAACAGGTCAACAATTAAATTTGACGGATATCAACCAGTAGAACAAGCCGGATTTACAAAAGGTTACAGCACCTGTGACCATCTATATACTTTGAAAATCCTAAAAAAGATTAACGAATACAGTCTCCCATTATGTCTGGCTTTTATAGATTATGAAAAAGCTTTTGATAGCGTAGAACTGTGGCAATAAAAGAAACATTAGTTACCAAACAGATCGACCCCAGGTACAGAATATTAATACATAATATTTACGAACAAGCTGAAATGATAGTGACGTTGGGTAATGAAATCGAAACCAGACCAGTAAAAATCAACCGAGGCGAAAGACAAGGAGACACAATATCTCCAAAATTATTTATAGCTGTCCTAGACGATATCGTTAAGTCAATAGGCTAGAAAAATAAGGTAATCACTATAAACGGAAGATACTTAAACCATATTAGATACGCAGATGATGTAGTACTAATAGCCAATACGTGAAATGCACTAAATACGGTGATTGAGGAGCTACACACAGAATTCCTAAAAAAAGGACTGAAACTGAATTTCAGTAAAACTAAACTAATGTCAAACAAAGATGACACACCTATGATAAACATCCAAGGGACAGAAATATAAACACGGGAAAGAATATACATATCTGGGTCAAAATATCAAGGTAAACAAAGAAAATCAGACTACCGAAATAAGCAGACTTGTAAAAATGGGATGGGCAGCATTCGGAAGACTCTCATACGTACTTAAAAATAAAAATATACCTCAAAGACTGCGAACCAAAGTGTTTAATTCCTGTATCCTACCTGTACTTACATATGGAGCTCAAACCTGGACATTCAATAAAATAAACATGGAGAAGATCAGAAAAACTTAGAGAGCTACGCAACAACAGATGCTGGGTATCTCACTGAAAGACCATAAAACCAATGAAGACACTAATTCGTTATAGAACAATAGTAAAAGATGCTGTCAAACAGGCAGCTAAACTAAAATGGAAATTGGCTGGACATAACGAACATCTTAAATATGGTGGATGAAATAAAGAAATCGGGAATTGGTGACCATATAAAGCCAAAAGATCACAAGGGAAGTGATCTTAAGTGAAGAAAAGAACTGCAGGACCAATGTGGAAACGTCTTACAAACAACAGAAATGAATGGCGAGAATTAGGAGAGATCTGAATAGAGACAAGGGCTTAAAAAAAGTGTCTTCTATTTATATATTACGGCTGTTGACTATTCTTTGGCTTTTCGTAACTGCTGGACGTTTATTTATGGTTTTAAATCTAAAGCTCATTATTTTTATCCAATGTTGAAGACTTCTCAGCAGTTCATATTCCGACTGGTTGTTTTCAATTTCTTTCTTATTACTTTTATTGCATGTATTTCGTTACTTCTGTAGCAATCGTATATTATCGTTTTCAATAGTTTTATAAGTGAAGCATCTATATGTCTTAAAAATTTGTACTCATAATATCTCTTCTCACGATGGTATGGTTAATTTTAAACTATTTTGTATACAGTTAAAAATATAATTAGCTGCTTTTTCCAACCGTCTTTCTTCTTCTAATCTTCTTTACGGGTACTTTTTTTTCCAGGAATTACACTTACACCGGCACTGGCACTGGCACTTTCTACAAAATCTGTATTGTTATGATACACAATATTTTTAACCACATTGTCCCACAGACGCCAAATTACTATTAAAAATAATTAAATTACAGCAAACACTACTCTATACTCTACTAACTAACTGCTACATCACTATTAAAAATAATTAAATTTCAGCAAGCAACGCTCTACTCTCTACTAATGAACTGCTTTCCAACTAAAACACTTTGTAAAGGCATCCCGTTGACTCTAAAGAAGGAATGATCAAACCTCGCATTTAAAGCGTTTTACAAGACAGCAAAACTTCTGTTAACGGACACCTCTCCGCAACGAAAACCTTTGCTGAATAGACAGTTTTTAGGTTACCAAACATTTCATATGTGGGCATCAAGTTAGAATCTATAGAAAATGAGCATATTAACGTGTATATTAAAAACGGCGTCAGAAGTGGGGTTAACGATCATACCAATATGGCAGTGAGATTAGGGCCGGACTCAATAATATTAAAACTAGTATACAATTATTAGTATTCAGAAGATTTAAACATCATCATCATCATCACGTAGCGCTACAACCCTGGGTGGGTCTTGGCTGACTGTACAAGTTTTATCCAATTTGTTCGGTCTTCCATCAACCTAGGGTCAAATGGAATGTTCATTTTCCGGAGATCTGCTTGGATGTTATCTCTTCATCGCATTCTGGGACGTCCGAATGGTCTTTTGCCTGTGGGAACCTCTTCCCATACCAGTTTTACAAGTCTATCGTTATGCAGTCTGTGTACGTGGCCTGCCCATCTTAGTCGCTATGATTTGATTTCTTGGACAATATCGGCGTCATTGTAGAGTGCTTTTAATTCGATATTGGTTCTGACCTTATACTGGTTTGTGGTGATGTCATGTCGAGTTTCGAAAATTTTTCGTTCAAAGTATTTTTCGTTCAAAGCGTCTGAGTTTTTCTTCGTTTGCTTTGGTCATGGTCCACGTTTTGCATCCGTATGTTATACAGGTCTGATGATGGATTTATAGATTTTGATCTTTGAACTTCTTGTAAGATTTTTTGATTTTATGAGCTTATCCAGTGCGAATAGACAGCGGTTTGCAGATTGGATTTTGTCTTTTATTTCTTCCCCCCAGATACTTAAAACGTTGTACTCTTTCAAAATTGAAGGTGTTGATCGTCACATTTTGTCCTATTCTGTCTTTTCGTGTCCTTCTATTTATACATATATATTTCGTCTTCTCTGCATTAATCTTCAGCCCGATTTCACTTGTTGCTCCTTCCACCTTGTTGAAGATGTCTTTCGTGGATAGGATGGAGCCTCCAACGAGATATATGTCATCTGCATATGCAAGTAATAGCTTGGGACCTTAAACCGATAGCACTTATGTTTTTATTTTGGCCGACCTCATAGCTTTCTCTAATACAAGGTTAAAAAGTAGTGGAGATAACGCATCACCGTTGATTTCAAAGCTATCAGACAGTTTATTATTTACACGTACTTTAGATATTCCACCCTCCATACAGACTTCATCCGAATGAGTTTCTGTGGTATTGTGAGCTCCGCCATGGCATTCCATACTTGATTTCTTTCTACGCTATCATATGCCTGTCGAAAGTCTATGAAAAAATTGTGTATGGGTCTGTTATACTCCCAACCCTTTTCTAGAAGTTGTCTCAGCGTGAATAGTAGATCTATTGTTGATCTGTTTGCCCTAAAACCAGCTTGATATTCGCCTAGGACATTTTCAGCATAAGGAATTAGTCTACTAAGAATGATGTTTAAGAGGGTTTTATATGCCGTGTTTAGGAGTGAAATTCCTCTATAACTCGCGCATTTTGTTTTGTCCCTTTTTTTGTGGATGGGCACTATTATATTTTCCTTCCATCGTGCTAGTATCCTTTCTTCTAACCATATGTGCGTTATTAGCTGGTGGATTTGGCGATGTAGTGCATCTCCCCCATATTTCAGAAGTTCTGCTGGTATATCGTACGTACCCGGCGCTTTGTGATTTTTCAGCTTATTTAAGGCCTTTTGGGTTTATTCAAGGGAGGTATTTTTGACAGGCATGTCCGCTGTGATATAGGTCTCTTCTTTATGCTGTTCTTCCTGTATGATGTTTAGAAGGTCCCTAAAATACTCTTTCCATTCTTCAGTTACTTCTTTACCGTCGATTATCATATGGCCTTAATTGTCTCCCAGGGTATGGATGGAATTGGTTCTATGTCCTCTTTTCTCAGAGAAAATTGCTTTATAGAATTTTCTGGAGCCTGGTTTGTGCCGGTCTCTCTCCATAGCTTCATATTTTTATTGATCATAGTTTCTTTTCTTTGTGCGTATTATTTTTCTTGTTTCTTTTCGGCAGTCGTCATATTCCTTTTTACTTTGGTCTGTTTGCAGTTGTATCCAAGTCTTCCTTACTGTTTGTCTTTTTTCCAGCTGTTTCCGACATTCCTTGTCATACCATGTTTTTGCCATCTTCTGCCTACTCCTTCCAAAGATCTTGTCCGCTGTCTTGGTTATTATTTCGGCAGTCGTTTCCCATAGCTGTTCTATATCATTGTATTCTCTTTCAGAGTTTAAGATTTGTTCAAGTTGTTCTCTATACTTTTGTTGTTTCTCTGTATTGTGCATTTCGTCCATGTTTCATTGTGGGTTTATTGTTGTTTTATTGTATTTGTGGCTAGATATTCTGGATTTGACTTTTGCTCTGACTAAGTAATGATCTGTATCTCCATCTATTCCTCTCAGGCTTCTTACGTCTATAATATTGTTCCCATGACGGGCAACTACAATGATGTGGTCAATTTGGTTGCCCATAATATGGTCGTTTGAGACCCAGGTTTGCTTATGGATGTCTTTATGGAAACATGGTTGACTTTATTAGCATATTATTAGCTGCTTCAGTTTCTGTGAGTCTCAAGCCATTGTCGTTGGATATATTGTGGAGGCTGTGTTTACCTATTGTGGGGTATAGGCTAGGATCTTTGCCTATTTTAGCATTAAAGTCCCCGCAGAGTATGCGCATGTCTTGTTTGGGCATCGAATCTATCTCTCTTTCTAGGGCATCGTAGAAGTCATCCTTGATATCTTCATCCTTCTCTTCTGTTGGTGCGTTCTCCCTTCATTCGTATGTAGCATATCGTTTCGTTTATAGTTTTGAAATTTAGTATATTCTGTACTAGGCTGTCTCTACTTACAAAGCCCGTTCCAAATTCATGTCTTCCGTTTTTGTTACCGCTGAAGAAGATGGTGGATTTACTGATTTTTATATTTCCATCGTTTGGCCATCTTATTTCTTGGACTGCTGGTATATCCATTCCTATGTTTTCCAGTTGCACCACAGCATTTAAAGCAGCTCTAGGTCTGTACCAACTTTGGACATTTCAAGTTCCGATATTTATAGTTCTTTTACATTGCATTTGTCGTTTTTTGTGTTTATCTGTCCGGTTCCGAGGCAAATTTGCAGTTTTCATAACTAGTTTCTTTTTCCGAGGGTGGTTAGTTCACCCTCCGCTCAACCCTCCCATTTTATGAGGGCTTGGGACCGGCTGCAGTAAGGTGATTCCGAGCTACTCAATCCACCCGTTCCTCACCCTACCCCAGGCAGAGTTAGAAGATTTAAACATAATCTAGAAAAGTGCAATACGTTTTTAATAGACTATGATTTATTTAATCAAACTTAAAGGAGTTATCATTGGGTAGCTATTAAAAAATATAAGAAACAAATTAATTAAAACGTAGGAATACAAGATGTAATAAATGCCAATGTTAGGCTGTGGAGAAATGAGCTTAATGGAAGATGGAACATGCTCTGATCACTGGAGACACGGTTACACAATTGGCTATATATTGGTTATACAGAGTTAGACTTCAAGAGATTGACGAATGAGGTAAATACAAGTAAGAGAAGAAACTTTTAAAAAGACCCTATTTTTGAAGGAATAGGGAAACATAGTAAATAAGAGAATGGATAGAAAATTAAATATTAGATAAGAGCGATAACGTGAAAGATATAAAGTGACGAGAATGAAAAGAAAATAAGACAAAAACAATACGAGAAAGATACAGATGTTTACTAGACGGGAACAAAAAAAAGTAGGAAAGAGTAATTATATCCCGCTGTAAACACTAAAAATACGACATATATACACAATATATAAATAATAATTAATACAATCAAATAACAAGTTATACCTGATCAAGAATAATATAAATAATATTTTAAAGGATAAACTAAATGTACGTTATGAACTAAAAGAAATACGTTCGCTTTACAACTTATGTATTTGATAACTTTAAATTAACTAAACACTGTGCAAAGTTCGTTACATGCTTGACCAAAAATGATTTCAATTAACAAAGTTGGAAAGGTCATTATTAAATAAACAACAATGAATCTCTGCCGAATATCATAATCGAAATACTGTGTAGAAATAAAAAAAAAATATATCTCTGTTAAGGTTTAACTATATACAATTACTAATAAATAAGACAAATATACATAAATACTTACACAGTAAATATTATTAACAATTATTCTTCGGCTTTTTATCACCGTACTTATATAATTAATTGTCCATCGTCAAAGGGAAAACTTTACTATTATAAGACGATAAATCATTAAACTGGAGTCTGTAGTATCTCTGATCATAAAACTTTCGTCTTTTGGTTGATTTGAGATGAAACCTAAAAACACAATTATATGCATCACTAAGCATTAATAACAAATTTATATTTTAAATAGAAAAATTGACTAATAAACTCAAAAATAAAAGGAAAGACTGTTAAGATTTGATTTCACGTATAGTGCGTGTTTGGGAAAGTATATACTATTTCTTTTCATATTTTTACTATTAATATTTCTGTTACGGTACTGTAATGTGATCTAATATAATGCTATGTATTCTAACGACTTTGGTAAAACATATTGTTTCCGGTTATTTCGTAAAA
Organism: Diabrotica undecimpunctata; assembly: GCF_040954645.1. NCBI lineage: Eukaryota > Metazoa > Arthropoda > Insecta > Coleoptera > Chrysomelidae > Diabrotica > Diabrotica undecimpunctata. The sequence continues at coordinate 40,259,329 of NC_092807.1, read as the reverse complement.
TTGCTAAACTGGTTGTCTCATGTATTATGTTTGAAGTACGGAGAATTTGACTCCTTTGTATTCTGTGTCACAAATATGCACACAAGTGTACGGTTTCGTATTACGGTCTCAATTAACTTAAATTATTGCATTCTAAACCACAATACAATAGGGTGATTTATTGATGTACCCTCTTTCACCCAACGGCCAAAAGATTCTTTTCTGACCTGCAATCTCGACACTTCATCTCAAGACATCGAACTAAACAGACCTAGTGCGTGATAGGTTCTTCGCCATCGAGCGTCGGCCGGAGCCCCGACGCGCTACCAACGAGATTTCCTTGGCTACGATTCCAATATTTCAAAAGGTAAGTCTTTCTTTGTACAAACATCAATAATGAGTAAGACCAGTTATTTTCCTAATTTATTGACAGTTATATTTGCTATTTTTCGCTAATTGATTTACAAACAAATTATTTAATTTTTTCGTTATTATTATTTATCGAATATCATTTAACCAGCGACCTCATTAAGTTTTATACAAAACAGTTCGTCTGAATATCCGCTTATACGTATTTTATCATAAAAGGAATCTTCGTAGCGGCTATTTACAAATGCTCTCAAAGTAAAAACAACATTTCCTGTCGTACAAGAAGCGACACTAAAATGGCTTCGATATGGACGCAATAGCGACATCTGATAATAATTACATATTTATCAACGTCTGTTTTGCCTTGCAATTCTTAGAAACCACAGATTAAAGTAGAAATCTGAATTTGATTTCGACAATTAGTTTCCGGATTTAAACTCAAAAATATTATATAAAGCTTCTGTGTATTCATTAAACGTTATTTCCGAAGATTTTTTATCAACATTGCTAGTGCTA